>NC_065450.1:95109989-95409989 GCF_917563875.1 Diabrotica virgifera virgifera | reverse complement strand
GAAGCATTGGCCGACCGCGCAAAAGATGGAGTGACAACCTTCCATAGAGGTTTCAATCCGCCATGAACCAGCAGAATTGCTTATAAGGAGAAAGAAGAAGGAGAATAAGAAGAATAAATATTAAAGGCATAGGTAGCGGTGATGTGACATTAATCATGATGGTAGCCACCAAAGAGAAAAATTCTATAGGACGTATTTTCGAATAAATGGTAATTAATTTTAAAAACACCATATTTGAATTATAGGAATATAACATACCTGCCATCAAAAACTAAGGACATGATTATATTGGGGATTATAAACACCAGCTCTTAAGAAAGATATCATAGTCATCATCATAATCCTCGAGTAGTGCTACAACCCTGGGTGGGTCTTGACAAACTGCATAACTTTTATCCAATTAGTTAGGTCTTCCATAAATCTGTAGTCAAGTGGAATGTTTATTTTTTGTAGATATAGGAATCTATATCACATGAGATCTGAGAATCTATATCTCTATATCGCATTCTGGGAATCGTAAGTGGAAAATTTCCTGTGAAAGCTTTATCTGACACCAGTTTTATAAGCTTGGGATTTAGTCTTCTGAACCACAAGATTAGTACCTAATAATATATGGTATTATGGCAAAGTAGTAAGACAAACTTTAGGTGTAAGAAACCTTTTGGCAGGACAGATGAATTTTCTTTCTTTAATAACATTCTCGTTAATTTTAATTTCTCATTATTCAAACGTGTTTACTGGAAGGTAGATGCAATATTAAGAGATAAGAACAGTGTTTTTTTTAGTTATGTTAGGGTTTTCATACATATTCTTGTTTTATATTGTGAGCTTATAAATTGGGATTAAACTTAGAAGTCCGGCCCAAGGGCATTCGAATTATACAACGACTGTGTTAACATTAACAACCTTACATTTTAAAAACACAACACCAAAATTAACGACCAAAGTCTAAACAACCAAACTGAATAAAATTATAACATTAGCAGAAGAACAACAAGGTTTCAGGTCGGGAAGATCATGCATCGACGCTATACAGTGGAACCCCGAAAATCCGAACTAATTGGGGGGACAGCCTGTTCGGATTCCGAAAAGTTTGGATTATCCGAAATTTAGCCTAACTAGTAATTCAAAGCTTTCATTGTTGTTGATTTTGAGTCGCAAAACGTTCTCGCAAGAGTGTGGACAATAATTTTGGACTCAAGTTGACTACGAGAGAACCAAAGTAAGTTTATGTTTAACCTGTATAAGCACTACATATTAAAGTACGTATTTATTTTTAAGAAATTTTAAATGTCGAAAGTTCTATTAATCCTACATTGTTCAATTTTCTGGTTTTACTCTGTATAATAAACATGTTTTTAAGTTTTTGTCTTGAATTTTTTAATTTTTTTCACTTTCCGTTGGTTCGGATTTGACGAACGTTCGGATTAGCGGGGTTCGGATTTGCGGGGTTCTACTGTATTTATAATGAGGCAGGTTTAAGAAAAATCATTAGAATACAACAAACCGGCATGCTTATGTTTCGCGGACCTTAAGAAGGCATTTGACAGGGTCAAATTTAAGGACGTTATCCATTGACTGTACGCAAGAGAGGTACCTCTAGGAATAATTAAAACGATCGAAAATATCTATCAGAACATCACAATAAAAGTAAAAGTTGATGAAGAACTAACTGACCCAATTGAAGCTGGCAACGGGATAAGACAGGGAGATTCCCTGAGTCCTCTAGTGTTTAACCTGATCATGGACGAAATAATAAAAAAAGAGAGAACAAAAAAAAAAGAACCCAAATGGGAGAAAAACAACTTAAAATAATCTGCTATGCAGACGATGCAATACTAATCTCTCAAAGTGAAGATGATTTACAACATATGCTGCACGAATTTAATATAACCACTAGAAAATTTAACATGTTAATTTCCCCAAAAAAACTAAATGCATGGTTATACCAGCAGATCTAATAATGTGTAAATTAGAGCTGGAGGATCAAATAATAGAACAAGTGATGGGGTTTAAATATCTAGGCATCACACTATTTAGCTACGTAAAGCTCGAAACAGAAGTGGAAGATCAGGTGAATAAAGCAAACAGAGCCGCAGTTTGCCTGAATTAAACAATATGGAGAAATAAAAACATCGGAAAAGAAGTGATAGGCAGAATTTACAAAACAGTAATCAGACCAATAATGACATACTCGGCAGAAGCACGACTTTATACAGAAATAACAAAAAGAATGCTAAAAACAGCAGAGATGAAAACACTGCGAAAAATCGATGGTAAGACGTTGTGGAATAGAGCTAGAAGTGCAGATATACGATGGAGATGCAAGGTGGACAACATTAATAAGTGGGTGAAAAACAGAAGAGTAGAATGGAACGACCACATAAGGCGAATTAAAACAAATAGAGTATTAAGGACGGCGAGAGACGGTTCCCCAATAGGAAGACGATCAGTGGGAAGACCACGAAAAAGATGGAATGACAACTTACTGAAGGCACATTGAAAAACCGTTAGAGTCATGTCTAAATAAAAAGATGAAGAAGAAAAAGAAGACATTTTAAAAATAAACTTAGTGACAGGTTATTTTCGAGTACACTGAATAAAAGAATTATAGTTTTACCATTTTTGTTTATTGTTTTTATAAACTAGAGATTGTGTAAACCTGGGATATTTCACATTAAGGTAGGTATTTAATTATTCACCATAGTCACTAGCCAATGCATTATTAGCAACTGCTCTTCTATGAAATATTATGTATCATTCATTTATCTATTTATGATTTAACTATTTCAAACAGCACTATTTTTTTTCTAAATAATATTGTTTCTTATGCGTTTTTTGGAGGACTTTTCAATAAAAGTTTTCAATACTACAACGCATTCAACAAAGCATTCTATAGAAAAATATCACCCTTTCGATGTGGAAAATTTATAGATTTTAGACAAAAACCAAATTATAATTAAATTTGTATATTCAAGGTGAACTTAAAACAAACATTAAACTGTATTAAGAGGATCGTTACAAAGTTTCGGCTCAAATGCTATTTAAATGGGCTTCATTTATTTCGAATCCTGAGAAAACTAATAAGTATTTTTGAAAAATTTAAACGCAGAATGAAATATTATTCTATAATGTTTATTTTAATAACTTACAGGGGTGAAAAACTAAGAGAAAATGTAGTGTGATTTCTAATCTCAAATATATCATTCAAAAGAAACTTTTTATTTATTCTAAGGGACTTTTGGCCCTCGATAATAATTTAGTATTTCATTCTGCGTTTAATTTTTTTTATAAATATTTATTAGTTTTTTCAGGATTCGAAAAAAATTGATACCATGTCCGTGTACAAAACCAGTGATAATTACCGATATCGGCTATTAATTATTTAATTTTTACTTTGTAAACTAGTTTAAACTCTTTTTGCGATAAAGTGTACGGAGTGTAAATAGCTCCCCCTAAATGGGGGAAGCTGTAAATATAAAGACGCCGTTAGGTGAAACGATTAACCAGACAGTGAGTGTAAATAACTCTAAAAGTGATGCGAATTATGAATCGGTCCCCGTACAAGAGATGGATACCACTGCTTGTTCTGTAGCAACAGCTGGAACCAGTCGTCAGCTCATTAGTGATAATGAAAAGGATATTCATAAACAAAACAAAATACCTAAACTTTTTAACCTAAGGAATGGAGATAAGTATAATTTGAATAATATTTGTGTTTATATCGAACGGAAAAATATTCAAAATGCAGGTCGGTTGCATCCTTTATGTGTGGCAGATATTTTGCATAAGAAATTGAACGTTAAGAATATTATTCAAATTCGAAGCGTTGGAAAAAATAGAATAAAAGTTTGTCTAAAAACATGTTCTGATGCCAATGCTTTGGTAAACAATCCTCTTTTATCAGAAAATGATCTTGTAGCGTTTATACCAAATCATTTATTGGAAATTAAGGGTTTGATAAGAGATGTTGATACTCAATACGATACGAAATATATTTTAGATAACATAACATCTTCCGCAACAGTAGTTGATGTTAAACGTACACATCGTAGAATAGAAAAGGATGGTGATATACAGTATGTCCCCAAAAAAACCGTCATTGTAACCTTTGAAGGGAATATTTTACCCAATTATATTTCAATAAATAGTGTTTATTTTTCGGTAGAGCGGTTTTTCAGCAGAATTACTCAATGTTTCCGGTGTCTGCTTTTTGGACACATTTCCGGGAACTGTAAAAGGGTTGAGGAATTGTGCATTAAATGTAGTAACGTAAAAGGCGAAAATCACGTTTGTAACGATTCAGAAATTCGCTGTATATATTGCAAAACTAATGACCATGTTTCCATTTCAAGAAAATGTCCGCATTATGAGAAACAACGTAAAATTAAGAATATTATGGTTGTGGAGAATATTTCCTTTATTGAAGCAAGAGAAAAATATGAAATGTCTTATTCGGGAATATCTGTTAAAAATAGTTTTTCTATTTTGTCCAACGAAAATTTTCCGCCTTTACCAGCAGTTGAATCCAGGTCTGGAAATTCTAACTCCTTTTTACACTCCAATTTTAAAAAAAATAGCAATTATGTTTTGCCCACACATCCTACACGTAGTCCTACCGGCAACAGCAATAAAAAACGTCGAATTTCTAATGACACTCCTCCTCCACAACCGATGTTCCCTTTTCAGTTTGGCCCTAATCAACCACTGCCTCGAAATAATAATCCACCAACTTATCAAGATTTAAATAATAAAAACATTGTAAAGTCAATTGCAGATTGTATAGTTGATTTTTTAAAAAGTATTCATACTATTGAAGATATAAAAAATTTAAATAATGATTTAATTCAAACAAGAATAAATAAAGTGTTGGAGGACACATGTAAAAAGTAACCTTCACTCCATTACTAAAGACATTAAATATTTGTCAGTGGAACGCACGTTCTGCTGTTTCCAATAAAAATAGTTTAATGCATTATCTTGTAAATAATAATATTGATGTGGCAATAATAAGTGAAACATGGTTTAAACCCAACAAAGTATACAGTTTTGTAGGTTATAATGTAATTCGTAAGGATAGACAAGATGGTTTTTCTGGAGTTTGCATTTTGGTCAAAAAATCGATTTCACACCTAGAATTAAGCATAGTTTCCAATTTTAATGTCGACCTTCTTGTTTGTGGTATTAATATTAAATTCAACAATAAAATTTTAAGTATAGTTTCCGTTTATAGGGCACCGGACATTAAAACCAACACGACTGATTGGGTAAATATTTTTTCGCAATTTTCAACTCCATGTATTATTGGTGGGGATTTTAACGCGCATCATTCTACCTGGGGATCGCATAAAAACGATTCTATTGGTAAACAACTCATCGAAGCAAGTAATAATTGTGATTTTGTAGTTATGAATACGGGCGAACCTACGTGCATTACCCGGCCAGGCTGCAATGTTTCTATGATAGATGTTACCTTTTGCTCCTCGGATGTAGCTAGTGATATAGATTGGGCAGTTTACTCTGACACACTAGGATCGAATCATTTTATGATAGAAATAACTCTTGCAATGCAACAAATTCCGCAGGATATCACAGTTCCGCGATATAGATGGAACCTAAAAGGAGCTAATTGGGAGCAATATAAAGAGATTGTGGAAGACTATTTTTATAATTTTACTGATGCAGAATATCCAACCACCAAAGAAAAATATGCATTCTTAATCAATTGTATAAATAATGCAGCACAAAGAACTTTAAGAGAATACAGACCATTTAAGTGCAAAAATCGAACACCTTCACCTTGGTGGGATGCAGAATGTGATAACATAATTTCTGAAAGAAAACATTTACTGCGAGTATACAAAGAAACCCCCATAGAAGATAATTTTCTTGCTTACCAAAAATGTATGGCACTTACTAAACGAACATTAAAAGAAAAAGCTAAAAAAAGTTGGATTGAATGGTGTTCCAATCTCAACAAAAATACTCCAGCGAGCATGATATGGAAACAAGCAAAAAAAATGAATCGTAAAGCAATAAACCTGGGTAAGCCACATAATGATGATTTAATAGATGAGTTTTTTAATCATGTAGCTCCCCGGACTGTTCCTTCCACTGTAAATATCGAACAAACGTTCTTAGATAAAAATCATTTTTTGGCAAAAAAATTTCACATTAATGAACTAAATTATGCTTTAATAAATAAAAAATGTACTGCCCCGGGTTTTGATCAAATAAAGTATCCAATGTTAGAGAACCTACCAATTATAGCAAAAAGGTTTCTTCTACAAATTTTTGATGAGATGCTTGCAGGTGAATGCATTGAAGACTTTAGAAAAATTATAATCACACCGATTCCTAAACAAGGTAAAGACCCTAATTTGGCCCATTCGTATAGACCGATTTCTCTGCTATCATGTGTGCAAAAAACTTTCGAACGTATGCTAAAACATAGGCTAGAATGGTGGCTACATAAAAAAGACCTGCTTACGCCCTATCAATTTGCATACAAAAGAGGAGTGGGTACGCTAGATGCACTTACAACCTTAGTAACAAATATTCAAAATAATTTCTCTAGAAATAACTATCTTCCAACAATTTTTATTGATATTGAGAAAGCATATGACACCTTAAGCTTAAATATTTTGAGTAAAAAAATGATTATTGATTTTAAAATTCCTAAGGCAATAGTATATGCTATTGTCGGATTATATTCAGAAAGACATGTTTATGTCAGGGATTTTAACAACCATTTATTAGGCCCAAGATATGTTTTTACAGGAATTCCACAAGGAGCTGTCTTAAGTCCTTTGCTTTTCAATTTATACACAGCTGACCTACATAAATTAAAGTTGGAAAAATATCCTTTTAAGATTATCCAATATGCAGATGACTTCAGCATATACTGCGAAACAAAGAAGAGAGATGAAGCTTTTGGATTTTTAATGGATACTTACAATGTTGTAGAAATATGGTTGGAAGAAAATCACCTTCAACTGTCGACCACAAAATCAGTAATGACCATTTTCAGTAGACATAATATTCCCAATATAGAAACATTCATAGTAAAACAGCGAGAAATTCCTTTTAAAAAGGTAGTTAAATATTTGGGCATTATACTGGATCACAAACTCACATGGAAATTTCACATAGAATATATGTTAAATAGATGTGAAAAAGGCCTAAACTTTCTGAAAATGACAACTAAAACTTGGTGGGGAACAGATGTTCAGACTTCCTTACTTTTTTATAGGACGTACATTCGCTCTATCGTAGATTATGGATGTTGGTTATATGGATCTGCCAGCAAGAACTTACTAAACAAATTAAACATATTTATAAACCAGTGTCTGCGGATCTGTATTGGAGCCATGAAGACAACTCCTATTGAGCCTCTTTATGTTGAAGCACTTGAGCCTCCAATTTCTCTTAGAAGACATTTCCTGGCCGAAAAATTTTTACTGAAAATTAAACACCAGAACACTTTCCTTTATACCGAATTAATAAATTTAAACAATTATGATTTAACGAATAAATATTGGATGAAGAAAAACTCTCCAACCCTATGTGAAGCTCTTAGAGAAAACACAGTTTCTGCTGATGAAGCTATTAACTTAAAATCACACACAGATACAAATGATTTTGAAACATTTTTTTATGACGTTAAATTTATTAAACCAAATTATGTAAACACTGGAAGAGCAAATAACAACATTATAACAAGCATCTTATCCAATTGGGATTACCACAGTACTATCTACACGGATGCCTCCAAATCAGGAGACGGTACAGGATGTGCCTTTTACATCCCCATGGAAAAGGTAGAAAAAATGTTCAAATTAAAAGCAAATATTTCCATATTTAGTGCGGAAGCAATTGCCATATATCAAGCCCTAGTTTTTGTTTCTAACAGGGAATCCTCCGTTATTATTGTTACAGATGCGATGTCAGTTCTCACAGCTATTAACCAACCTACTTTTCCAAGCACATACTCCAATCCCTATATAATATTAATTAAAAAATTGGTGAAACAATTTAAAGAAAATAAAAAAAATGTGATATTTATATGGGCAAAAGCACACAGTGGGATTAAACATAATGAGCATGTGGACCATTTAGCTAAATTAAGTATTTATTCAGGGGAAACCACAGAATATCTACCAAGTATTTCTGATTTGGTTGCCACACGTAAGGCAGCCTTGAAACATAAATGGAGTGACTTATGGTCTGAGTTTTGCTTTACCAACCCAAATAGATACACTTCTTTACACACAACTGTCCCTGTTTCACATTGGCATAGAACCTATAATGTCCCTAGGCGTTATATAACAACGATATCTAGGCTAAAATTTGGACATGCTTGCTTTCCTGCTCATCTTGCAAGAATTCATGTGGTTGAGAGTAAAAACTGTGTGGAATGTGGAGTAGAAGGTGACCTAGATCATGTAATTTTTGGTTGTGCCAAAAATAATCTGGAATCCACCTTATTATATAATAATATAGTTCACATTACCGGTAAATCTCCGTTTAACGTTTTATCTGCTCTAGCGACTCAAAACAGATTAATTTACGACTGCATAATCGATTTTTTGGCCAAATGTAATATTTTTCTTTAGTTAAAAAAAAAATAATAATAATTTGTTTTTACTGTTTACCTTTGTTTTCTCTCCTTTATATGTTTAATCCTACTTACCGTGGCCTAGTTTTCCTGTATATGTTTTATATTATAATGTCCTGATGGGCCCCTGGACGTGAAGCGTGTGACCCTTGTTAATGTGTATGTATATATATAAAATTTTCTCTTCTTTTCACTAATTGTTGTATTGATTTCCAACTTTAAATTTATCTATTCTAGTCTATATTTAATTGAAAATAATTCATAAACTTTTTACTGCTCCTAATGAGATTAAAAAAAAACATGTAACTGGCTGTATGGCAAACTACCAAAGCCATAAAAAAAAAAAAAAAAAAAAAAAAAAAAATGTCCGTGGTGATTTTTCTAAATCGAATATTCGCTATCTTTGTCATACAACGCACTGAGTCAATAGAATATGGTGACAAGACAGTGACAATTTTAAATATTTAACATGGCATCGGGAATATTTTGAGTTGTTGATTAAATAACATTGATAGTGTATTTGATAAATAAGCAAGCAATCATAGTGATTTAACCCAGAAAAAATTGATTTAGGACGTGAACTTAATAAAAAGTTATTTATGGAAGATCCAAGCAGAGATTACACCAGGATATATTCTGTGATACAAGTATTTTGTTGTTAAGATGTTCAAAATTGTAAGCATTCCATAGTAACAATATATTCTTAAAAAATCACTTAATCACTTTTCCTCTTTTCTCGATTGAGTATTAGTTTTTGTTGTATAGTATATAAATTATTACAATCACTGAATACATAGTTAGTGAAAAAATTATCATATTAATTAACTGAATTAATAGTTTAAGTCATAATGGTACATTCCATGTCAAATCACTCAGGCAAAAAATTTTGGATCTCCGATTTGTCTGAAAATTGGTATATAGCTTCTGCGGGACGTAAAAATAAGATATTTAAGGTCAAAAAATTTTCTTCTTTTTTTCTCAAAATGTTATTTTATGCGATTTTACAGTGATTTAGTGTTTATTTAAACAAATTTGCATTTTCTGTCGTAAAGTATCAATGAAAAACATAATATTTTAATAGAAAGGACTCAAAAATGTCATTATATGGCATTATAACAAGTTATTTTGAATCAAAACAAGTTTTTGATCAAATTTTATAGTGTAAAAAACGTTAAAATACCGTTTTTTTGCATTTCCCTCCATTCCCAAAATACATTATCATCGATTTGGCTGAAAATTTGCCCACAGATAGCCAAAAGATAGGACTTTAAGTGGTTAAAAGGATTTGAATTATATTACAATACCAAAAAAGTTACATGCAGTAATATCAGACTCAAAAGTATATATTAGCAGCGGCGGCTCGTGGGTCAATCTTCAGGGGGGTCATTTTGGTTTGAAAACTTCAAACTGTTGATTTTTTAAAGTATTTAAAAGATCTTTTAGCATTTATATTTTAGATAAAAAATACAGACTTAGATAAAACTCAATACTATTTACCCTAGTTTTCCGAAAATTAAATTTGTCTTTTTTTAGAGTAAATCTTTTAAAAAATATAGGAAAAATGGTATGAACAGGTTATTGACTGATATATAGATAGGAATATTTATAGTATAATAAATTGTAAATTTATTAAAACGAAACTTACTTTAAATATTTTTATATTTTAAGTCAATTCTTCTATCCTTTAGTTCTGCAAAATAGTCTATGACCTTCTCATTGAAATTTGGAATGCTCTTGACAAGCGTTTTCTCGATGCTCAGCATAGACAAGGCACTAAGTCTAGGTTGTCCCATCGTATTACGCAGGAATGTTTTTACTCTTTTTAAAGTAGAAAAACATCTCTCACTTTCCACGGTTGTCATAGGGAGTGTGCACAAAATATTTAATAACTTCACTGCTTCAGAAAATGTTTCAGACAAATTCATGTTAATAAAAAGCTGAAGTATGGCTACTGCACCAGCACTATTGCGAAAATCCTCACGACAATATAAGACTTCAAGTTCCGATTTTAGTTTGGAAATATTCACTGTGGGATAATTAGCCGTCACCATTTTTAAAATATTTTGCGGAAAGTTGGTAGTGTATGCTTCAAATTTCTCTATGTAGAATAACTGTGAAATCATGAGATGATCATTGAAACTAAACCTGTGATTTATTTCAGATATAATAATATCACAAATTTCAAGTGCAGTTCGTCGCTTTGGATCCTCTGCAGTAGTTTTTCTTTTTTTTGCTGTTGATGTGCTTGGTACTTCTGATTCCAAAATAGTATTTCTAATTATTTGGATATTGTTGTTAAAAGACAGGATACAATTTTTGACAGATATAACATCAATGTCTCGCATTTGCAATTGTTTAAACAATATATCAACATGGGGCATTATTTTATGGAAAAAATTTAACCAAAATAAAAAATGCTCATCTTCCAAATGTCTTTTTAAACCAGTTGCTTGATTTATATTGTTACCATCTTGCTCCTCATCAATAATTTCCTCTAAGCAAGATTTTAAATCATCTTTATAAGTGTATACAATTTCAACACATTTTGTATTGAAAGCCCATCGAGTAGGCGCAGCTTTAGGTAGCCTTACTTTAACCACTCTATCCAGAACCATCGTACGTTTTGGAGATCGGCCGAAAAAGGACGAAAATCCGTGTAAATTTGCAAAAAATATTTTTATCGGTTTGTGTTGACTCGCCGCTTTTTGGAGGATAAGATTAAATTGATGGGCATAGCAGTGAATGAAGTGTGCATTTGGGTATATTTCTTTAATTTTTGTTTGTACTCCTCCCAGTTTACCGCTCATGACTGATGCACCATCGTAACTTTGGGCAATCAATTTTTCAGGTGCTTCATTAATTTTTAATAATTGAAGTTCTTCCAATATTACATTAGTTAAATGTTGTGCTGTAGTACCTAGGGGGTTAACAAATTTCCAAAATCTTTCATGTACAATACCAGTTAATACATATCGCAATATGATAATCATCTGCGTTTTATTGGAGCTGTCTGTGGTCTCATCTACTTGAATGGCCACAAAATTTGTCTGGCCAATCTCCTTCATGATATGAGTATGCACAATGGCTAACATTGATTCTAAAATATCGTTCTGAATTGTTTTCGATGTTCCTTTAAATACTGTACTTTTTTCAATGTGTTCTTTAAACATTAAATCCAGTTCAGAAACAAAATCGATAAGGCCCAGAAAAATTCCACGATTATTGGAGCTGTCACTTTCGTCATGACCGCGCAATGCAATTTCGAAAACTCCACAAAATTTTACACAGTCGATTAGTTTGTTTAAAATATACCTATTTTTAGATACCAATTCATTAAAGTCATGCACAGATTTACGATATACACTATCAAGTTGCTGTCTTATGTTAACACGTCCTAAACTTGCGTAACTCATTGATGAATTTATATGAGTAGTTGAAGAGGCATGTTTTGTAATTTTCACTTTTAAATGCTTAATGTCAGTTACTCCATTTTTCGCCCATACAGCGTCATTCGAAAACAGTAAACACGGATAGCAAAAAAATGCATTTCTCACACTGCAGCCACAAATCCAATCACACAAATTGTACATTGATTCTTTAAAATATCTTTGAATGTCCTTACCCCTATCCTTTGTTGTTTGTTTTAAATTCATGTTTGGTTTTGGTCGACCACTTTCTTTTTTCTCAAGCCGCCGTTCATAATTTAGTGTTCCAGCAGATTTTAAGGCAATTATTTCGTCAACAACACTCATCTTGTTTTTGTTACAATCACAAAAAAATCCAACAAAACAAAATAAATTACGCAAATACGCCGCGATCGATATAGACCTGCCGTGAAGTGCGGTCAGCAGACGGTAACTAACTAAACGTGAGGCCGTCGACTCTACTAGAGGTATACGACGGAAAGGTCACTCCCACTCTCGCCCACGAAATTGCTATCTGCCGTCTCTTTTCTATTTTACATGCATTTGTCCATAAGCCATAAGAACTGTATATAGACAATTTAAAATACGGCCCAGCCACGGGCTTGTGTATAGCGCGAGGCGCGACGTTATTATATCTATTATATTTGTTTTGCCAATGCAGACTGCTGAGAGAGAATTTTATATTTCAGAGTGAAGTTTTAGATAAAAGATATTTTTAATAAAATTGGTATTTTTATGAGATTATTTTAGGGGGGTCATTGACCAATTGACCCTAAGGAGGAGCCGCGCTTGTATATTAGTCCAGTCGGGATAGCATTTGACCTTGAATGCCGAGCTGCTCAAAATTTTATTTTTCTGATCTTTAGGGGAGTCCATAGTAGCCTAAATTTAAAATCACGAATGAATTCCTCCGTTACGTTAGCAGCCATCTTGATTTTAAAGGAGAACCTGTTTTGCTCAATATCTCCGCCATTTTTAAATTTTCGACAAAAATGGTAGGAACTGAAATTGTTCCAAATAAATCGAATTTACAATTATTACAATTTCTTTTTAACAATTTTTGTCGTGAGGTCGATATTTTCGAGTTAATTGTACTTACAGTAGACGCCTATATTTTTGACTATAATATTGCATGTAACTTTTTTGGTATTGTAATATAATTCAAATCCTTCTCACCACTTAAAGTCCTGTGTTTTATCTATCTGTGGGCAAATTATCAGCCAAATCGATTATGATGTATTTTGGGAATGGAGAAAAATGTAAAAAAACGGTATTTTAACGTTTTCTACACTATAAAATTTGATCAAAAGCTTGTTTTGAATCAAAGTAACTTGTTATAATGCCATATAATGACATTTTTGAGTCCCTTCTATTAAAATATTATGTTTTCCAAATCACTGTAACCAAATCACTGTAAAATCGCATAAAATAACATTTTGAGAAAAATAGAAGAAGAAAATTTTTTGTCCTTAAATATCTTATTTTTACGTCCCGTAGAAGCTATATACCAATTTTCAGACAAATCGGAGGTCCAAAATTTTTTTTGCTCTAAAATTGAGTGATTTGAAATGGAATGGCCTTTGCACTACAAGTAACAGTTATCCAAGAACATTTATAAGCCATCTCTTTAAATTTAATGATGACATTGTCAAGTAATGTTTGCATATCCATACCAGTGATAATTTTACAACATATAATTTGTCGTGTAAAGACAGAAAAAGTAGGGATAGCCGTAAAATATGTGCGCCTACGCTGTTCATACCCTGCGCGTTAGAGAAAACGGACACCACACAAAATGGTTAATTTTTGATGTCTCGAATTTCCTAAACCTATTGTCACATTTTTTAACATGTTATATCCTTATTCTTTAATAATATCGTTGTAATATTATTGTTGCTAGAGAGGTAAATTGTCATTGAATACCGGGTGTAACAATCAAATTGTGTTTTTTTCTCAAAGTTCACCACATCCTGTAGAATATTCTAGCATTTGAAGAGTACAGGGGAAAACAAGGAATGTCACATTTTATACTTATTGAGATAAACACCAATAAAGGTTTAATTCTTATGATACCTAAAAACTACTTAGGAGATTCTTAGCAGAATTCTAGTAATTATTATTCTATAATCTTAATATAATATCAACCTATATTCAATTATTAATTTAATAATGCCCAAAAAACTGCTAATATTCCTTATTTTTTTTCAGTGGCGTGCGGACAATCGTGGTCCTTAGCTTGGAAAGAAATTCTTAGAAAATTTATATAGACTGATCTTTCTGTTTTTTGTCCTGAATCGATAGCTTAGTCGATAGTACTCAGCTTTTGCTTCCACATGGCGAGGAAAGCCAAAATTAATGAAAAAGTGACATTCCTTGTTTTTCCCCTGTACACATCATTTATAAAATAGATAAATAAAGGCCAATAAAGCTGTACACAGCTTTATTGGGCAAATCTTTGCATACTAATTCAATACCAGCTTCATGGAAATCTGGTATAGTAACACCGATATATAAAAGTAAAAATAAACTTCTTTCGTCTAATTATCGCCCAGTAACAGTTCCACCAACATCAGTAAAAGTAATGGAAAGATTAATAGCTAATAAATTAGTATCCTTTTGGTTAGAGCATAATGTTATTCCAGTTTCTCAATACGGATTTCTGCCGAACCGTTCTGTAACTAGCAACCTTCTTCACTCTCTTAATGAATGGACTTTATCTTTGGACCGATATGAGCCGATTGACATTATTTATATAGATTTTCCCCGTGCATTTGATAAGGTACCCATAAAAAAATGAATGCTGAAGCTAGAACATTACGGTGTGCGTGGTGAGTTGTTATTGTAGTTGGAAAACTTCCATTCTGAAAGAACTTTTTCGGTCAAAGTGGAAAATGACTGCAGTGTTCCTCGTGCGGTAGCCAGTGGTGTCCCTCAGGGATCAATATTAGGGCCGATTCTGTTTTTGCTGTATGTATCTGATTTAACGTGCGGATGGCAGTCAAAATCGGTTTCATATGCCGACGATTTAAAGTTATATTACTGTCCCGATATTGTTAATACTCTTTAGAGTGACCTTAACCAGCTATCAGAATGGAGCATGAAATGGGCTATTCCAATAAATACGCGTAAGTGTTGTGTCGTTCAATGTGGATATAATAATCCATATACCGGGTGGTGAATTGAAAAACGGGCCATAGGAAACTCAATGTAAAATTCTAAATTGTTGAATTCCTGCTTCCCTAATTATTTTACATCAAAAGTCATGAGAAACTATTTGTAGAGGATTAAAATCTGTATTAAAAACAAAAGTTAAAATTGTTCTACGATTTAAACACAGTCCAAAATTTTGAAAAATAGAATACATTTGCCATACCTAAGTAAGTGCGTAAAAGGTCACACGTTACTATTTCTAACAGTACGCAAACTATTGACTAAATAAAACATCTTTATTATTACTACTTTCTCCTCAACTGAGGTCATCTTTTCGACTTTATTGTTTTTTAAACAATAAAAACGATAAAATAAAAATACTGACAGTTCAAAATATTGTTAATATAATAATTTCATTGTGACCGAAGGCAACCTTATACACATTGTTGCACTGTGTGTAGCCTAAATTTGGCAAATACTTTGATAAAATTTATTATATTTTACAACATTCTGGAATGTGTTTAATTCGTAGAACAATTTTAACAATTGTTTTCAATAAAGATTTCAATCCTCTACAAATAGTTTCTCATGTCTTTTGATGTAGAATAATAAGGGAAGCAGGAATTCAACAGTTTAGAATTTTACATTGATTTTCCTATGGCCCGTTTTCCAATTCACCACCCTGTATAACATATTTTTTGCATGGAGTTCCTCTGAAATCGGTAGTGGAAGTTAATGATTTGGGCGTGACGGTCAGCCAAACGTTAAGTTGGTCTACTCAAACAGCAAAAGCAGTCGGTAAAGCTAACTCTGCTTTATACCTCATAGCAAAAGCTTTTCCCAGAATGTCTCCTGACTTGTTTTTGAAATTGAAACACTATAAAAGTTATAGGACCTCACCTAGAATTTGGAGTATCTGCTTGGTCTTTATTCTTTTGAATATTTATTTTAATTTGATTTTTATTTTGCAAGAATTTGTTTTATGTTATATTATTTAGTTTAAGACCTACAATTATTTTGTATTTTGAGCCATATAAGCTTTGCTTTGGCTCGATATTATTGTATAATAATAATAATAATAAAATACTCAAATTAAAACCCAACTAACGCCTCAATTTTTCTTATCATTCTGTTTTTTAATTCACTCGCTTAAGTTGGATAATAAAAAAGTTAGGTACTCACTTATAACAACTAGCCATGTTCTTCATCAATAACGGGTGTTTCCAAATAAGTTCGAGAAACTTTAAGGAGTAGTTCTGCATGAAAACATAATAAAAGTTTGCCTTCTAAACATATGTCCGCAAATGCTTCGTTTCCGAGATACGTGATGCTAAATTTTTTCTTACAAACTGACGATTTATTTATTGCTCTAAAACTGGTTGAGATATTCAAATGAAATTTGGTAGGTTTTAAGAGGTCGTAATTGTGCATTTTTTGACATTTTATATTCACCATTGGCGTGCATACGGGTAATATGACCCGTTTGTACGCCAATGGTGAATATAAAATTCTTGATTGTATGTCAAAAAATTCACAATAGCTACCTCTTAAGACCGATTAAATTTTATTTGCATAGCTCAACCGGTTTTAGAGCAATAAATAAATTGTCAGTTTGTAAGAAAAAATTCAATATCCCGTATCTCGGAAACGAAGCATTTGCGGACATTTGTTTATAAAACAAGCGGTCATTATTTTGTCAAGTAGAATTACCCTTTAAAGTTTGTGGCACTTATTTAGAAACACCCCGTAGTTATGAAGGACATGGCTAGTTGTTAAGGTACCTAACTTTCTTATTATAAAAAACAGAGTGTTAAGAAAAGCTGAAGCTATAGTTTGGTTTAGGAAATCCGAAAAAGGTTTAGAAAATCAGAGTCATCAAAAGTTACCCATTCTATGGGGTACCCGATTTTTTTAAAATAGGTACATAATATGTAACAATTTGATAAGGTAGTGGTTAGCAAAAATTTGGAGTGTCACTATGTTTCTTCTTACATATTTACTAGGCATCTAGAAAGAAACGTAAAATGTTTTCACACAAATCGTTGATATCCCAAAGTTAAGACATTATTATAGTCCATAGTATTTGTTATTGCAGTAAACTCTCTCTTAACGGACACCTCTCTTCGCCGGACACGTCCTCTATACGGACGATTTTTAAAACAAAAATCATTCGGCTACATGTATATGAACCTGTACCCTTTAACTCAGACGGATAATCTCAACAACGGACGCGGACAGTAAATAAGGGGAAATGCGAACAGTAAATTAAAAAATTTAACATTTTTTTTCAAATATTTTGCAATGTAAATGTGTATAATACATTTATTATTTCAAATCAACACAGATGTTTACGACGTGATATTTGATACTGTTCACGTTATCAACACTAGGTAATAAAGATTTGTCTGGCGCATATTGAACCTAAGCGAGTCACAACCTGCGCTGGTGGGACCGGTGACCTGTGCAGTTATTTTTCTAGCGTGGCGCATATTGATCCGGCTGTCGCTGTAACGAATAGAGATGGGCAAAATAAGTGCAAACGTGTAACGGCTACTATTGATACCGGTTCTCAGTGGTACTGAGTACAAATACTGATTACAAAATACTGATGTATCTGATCCTTGTACTGAATTGAGTAGGCAACTAAAAAACCGTAGTTCCGTACATGTAACTAGTAACGTTTTAAAAATATCTTACACGTCCCTAGTAGTCGTAGCGGTATGACTTTCGAAAACATCGAATTTGATCATAAGCGGCTGCATAAAAAGATACCTTACACTGAGTATTCTATTTCTACATACCTTTATAATAACAAGCATAAGTTAAACACTGCATTGATTGCGATTGCAAAAACGGTTCGCATGTTTTAAATAAGATTTTTGCTGATTATGTTTTTGCTAAAATATTAAATAGCACAAAAAATACAATTCACAACCATCATTTAATTTTTAACGATAAACAAAAGTCTAATAAATATATGATGCCAAGTTTAAAATTGATCGACTTTGTCGATAGCAGTGTCATTAATAGATATTTTTTACCATGAATCATTTTCCAATGATTGTGTGGATTTAGAAATAGGTACATACTAAACAATTTTTTGATCTGTATAAAGGAGATTATAATTATGACACATTACGGTACTCCTCATTTTTCAAATAATATGCTCTTGTAAACGCATAACTTTGATTTATTGGCTAAAGCCACACTAACTACAGAGCTGTGCGGTACATCTTTTTAATATGATGCAAGTCTTCGAAATGCCGCCTCTTGATTATTACAGAAACTTAACTTTTATTTTTATTAAATGAACCTACACAAATTGAAGGACATCTTTTATTTTAAAAGCAAAACATATTTTATAGACCTGGATCCGGCAAACTGAAAATTTGTTAGTAGCTTAACAGTGTCTATTCGGACAAACTTGGATGTACAGGAACACTGGAACAGGGGAAGGTTTAATAGTGGAACAGTTTAAAAATTTGGAACGTTACATTACGAAAACGTCCCATGTATTTTGTCGGACAGAACAAAAAATCGATTTGTTACCCTTTCATTAAACTCTCATGCAAAAATCAGACTGCTATTACTAACAAACATGATTCCTGTTATTTGACATGTTCTTCCTGTTTCACTCATTAAAATGCCCAGTTAGTGATAAACACCAGTCTAATTTTTCCATGAGAGTTTAATGAAATGGTAACAAATCAATTGGAAGTTCTGTCCGATAAAATATATGGAACGTTTTTGTAGTCTGACGTTCCAAATTTTTAACCTGTTCCACAATTAAAACTTCCCCTGTTTCAGTGTTCCCGTACATCAAAGTTTGTCTGACGAGACACCGTTAAGCTATTAACAAATTTTCAGCTTGCTATAAATCAACTTTTTGTTGGTACGCGGGATCCAGGCCTAGAAATACTATGTCACAAATGATGGCGTAATCCCTTTTCTATAGGTATGAAAATTTTGTAAATATCATTCATTTCTTAAATCTACACAACATTATCATTAAAAATGATCCATTACTAAAAACCGTTAAGCATATCTGTGAATATCGCATAATCCTCGAATAAAATGTGTCATCATACCGGGGTTGTTCATGCTTATAAATAAAATATGTAGACAAGATATAAATATATGTAATAGGTAAGCAGTTTTTGCAACGACAATCCAATCACAATCAGTGTTGTTTATAATAATAGTAATTCCGAACGAGTTCTATTAGCTTTTCTACGTCCATCTCGAAAACAAAACCGCAACTGAGAATTGAGTCACGCGTCCCACGACACCAGAAAACTGTACGCCGATGACAAACGTTCGCATGGCTAGACCTGGCACCGTATTGACTGATATTAAGATGCGCAGAACTCTCTACGCAACTCGCAGGTGCCAGGTTGTGTTCGCTCAGGATCAATTTGCGCCGGGACTGTGTGTGTCCGTCGATGAAAGAAATGCGACACCAGGAACTCATTAAATGATTGTTTTGACTGGAACAAGCATTTAACCGAACTTTAACCGAAATGCCTGATTAAGCCTATTCAATAGACGTAGTTATATTTTTATGAGTTTTTTTGCAACGTGAATAATTAGGGGGCCGCCAAAAGGAAGTTTTAAGTTTGAAAGAAAAAGTCGAAAGAAAATGCATTAGAAGTTGCAAGCAAACTAAGCGTTGATGTGAAAGCTTCTAGTGGATGACTCGAGAAATTTTGTAAGCGACACCATATATTTCCTTCAAATCTGTGTGTAGCGAACCAGCTGCTGTAGATTTATTAGTGGCTTATAACTGGAAGGAAAATCTGCTCACTTTAACGAAAGAAATACTCTTCGCGAGACATGACGTAGAGTATACTCTCTAAGACGTAGGTAAGGCGTCTAACGATAGGATCACAATTATATTTTGCACCAATATAATGGGAGACAAAGAAAGGTCACTGGTAACCGGGAACAGTAAAAGTCCACGTCGGTTCAAGGTTTCACACGCAGAGCAATTACATATCGAGTGGTACAGCAATAAGAAGTCGTGGATGACAAATGACAATGGAAATCATGGCATACTGGCTCGATTAATTTGATAGAAGGCAGAGAGAAAATCGAAAAGTTCTTTTGTTCCTAAACAATGCTGCGTCTCATCCACAACTTGTGTTATTTCCTAATAACATTTTTTACATCCACATCTAATTTTCTACATCCACAACTAATATTTCCATTAATATGTCTATGCATACATATTATGTACATGCACTTATTTTTAAAAATTTTAAGTTAACATATTTTTTTCTCTTCAACGGACACCTCCTTTAAACGGACACTTTATGCGGAACGACTACTGTCCGTTCAAGGGAGAGTTCACTGTACCTATATTTTTAACTCAATAGTGTACTATAATGTGTATAAAATAATAAAAATAAAATTTCCTTAGAAAATGCAAAACGTGAATGGCAAAACTTTAAAAATTATCTATAATCCTAATGTGATAAACATAATTATTTTACATAAAATTTTGTTACATAAAACGAATGTTTGCACACTTAAACTACAATTTAAGAAGGTGATGATATTCACGCTCCGTTTAGTAGATAGAATTTAAACTATTTGCCCTATTACTAAACAATTTTCCGCAAGGACGAATCGGCAGTGTTAAATAAAATCTTCAATCTAATCATTTTCAAAATCTTTTGAATACAATACGTACATCTGAAGATAAAACGAAATCAATTATTACCAAAACGGAAGTAACATTTCTATAGACAATGACATTGATATCTTGATGAATAGTGGCTCATCCCAAGACTTCTACTAATCTGCATTTTGCCGATATTTAAGCAATGTATTACAGCAGAGTTCACACAGTTCGTGACAAAGAGTGAATGCAGTATATCTTTAAAATGAAGAAGTGGGTAAGTTCTTTAGAATTTAGAACATTAATGATTTGTGTTACAATTTCATAATTATATTATGTAGTCCAAGCTGTATGTGAAAAATAGGTCGATTTTAGTATATAATTAAGGAATTTTTGAAACCTATCAGGTGTTGTGAAGGACGATGCCAGGAATAACTTCTAAAATTTTACCAAAAATTTTGTGCGCTTTTTTATTTATGACGTTTTTTATATATTAAATTTGCAATTTTTAAAGATTTTTAATTATGCAGCTTAGGATATTCATTATTAAGAAAATTTGTTACATATAAAAAAATGTTGAGCTCGATTGGTGAACTTGTTGCTTAGATATTACGTATAAATTGTTTATCCCGAGAGGTCAAATATCGAAGACTACAACTTTTTGAAAAAAATCGTTATTTGTTATGTTTGGAACTGAAGGATCTTCATTTTAAAGCCATAAGAAATAAAACAAAGTTATTTTTACAATAAATAATGCAATTGCAAAAAATGGCCATGTTGGACCTTTAAATTAAACTTGTCATAGCTCCTATTGTAGGCTGTTTTAAGTTACTACAACCTTCTAAATAAGAAATAGTTGAAAGACTGATAAGTTTGTACACACTTGAATGAATAGAGGAAATAAAAAATGTAGTATATCAAAGTGTGTAAATAATTTATTTCTTTAGCTAAGCGCTTTCGACATAAACGTCATCATCGGAGCTAATGGTCAATTGTTAAAAAAAGTACCGCTACAAAATTGAGGTGTTAACATTTGCATCTTGTGAAAATAAATTTTGGTTGGATATGCTATGTCCTCCGTACAACCCCAAACAGTAAAATCAGAAAAACGGCCACATTACACGTTACACAAACACAAAAAATTTTTTTCCATGGTATAGGTATCACCCATCCATTGTTGGCCTAGTAGAAACAGCTGACTGACCTGTTTCTACTGGGCCAACAATGGATGGGTGATACCTATACCATGGAAAAAAAATTTTTTGTGTTTGTGTAACGTGTGATGTGGCCGTTTTTATGTTTTTTCTGTTTGGGGTTGTACGGAGTACATAGCATATCCAACCAAAATTTATTTTCACAAGATGCAAATGTTAACACCTCAATTTTGTAGCGGTACTTTTTTTAACAATTGACCATTAGCTCCGATGATGACGTTTATGTCGAAGCACTCAGCTAAAGAAATAAATTATTTACACACTTTGATATACTACATTTTTTAATTCCTCTATTCTAAATAAGAGTTTCCTCGAAAATGAATATCCTAAGCTGCAAAATTTAAAATCTTTAAAAATTGCAAATTTAACAAATGAAAAACGGCAGAAAAAAAAACGCACAAAATTTTGGTTACATTTTAGTAGAAGTTATTCCTGGCCTCGTTCTTTACAACACCTGATAGGTTTCAAAAATTCCTGAACAGGTTTTGTCACCCACAGCCTGGGGCAATGCATTATATTTTATTTTCGAGATAAATATCATAAACTTTTTTAATAAATATCAGTAAAATTACATATTCCAGAAACTCTTTTGATAAACGAAGACCGGAGATTCCTCAGATAATTTTAAGACAATTTAATCCAATTTACCTAGCTCGAAAACGATTCCTAAGGGAACTAGAGGATATTGAAGATAGGGTCTTATAATTAGTTTTATTAAATACCTCCAGAACGATAAATTTATAAAAGCGAAAACCGGTACGCGTATTTATCTTCCAGAGATAAATCGATTTCATTAATTGCGAATTTATAGAACTGGGCATAGGCGTCCGTTTTGGTTAGGGCAATGATTATTTTATCGCATAACTTTTTTTTCTTTAACTTTTTGACAATTTTGATACTGGAATATTAAATTGTCGGGTATTCTAGTCGAGTACCAAAAGGCACTCTTGCTTTAAGTCGGCAAAGTACACCGTTTCTAGAAAAATAGATTTGAAAATTATTGGTTTTTTGATATTGAAAAAAAAATTCAATCAAAAACGCTGTATTTTACCGACTTAAAGTAAAAGTAACTTTTAGTATTATATTACCTTTTAATTTAATAATCTAGTGTCAAAAATACTTAAATTAAAGGCAACAAAGTTATGAGATGAAATATTTGTTGCCCTACCCAAAACGGATGCCTATGACCGGTACTAGAAATTTGCAATTGGCAAAATCGTGGAAGATAATAGGCTTATAAATAAGCGTACCAGTTTTCGTTTTTCTAAATAGAAGCGTTCTGGAGGTATTTAAACAAAACTAATTAGAAGACGCCATCTTCAAAGAGCTCTAGCTCCCTTAGGATGCATTTTGGGACTAGGTGAATTGAATTAAATTTTCTTAAAATTATCAGTAGTAATTACAGAAGAGCTCTAAAATTATCGATTTGTTTCCCGAGTAACACTTTGACAGTATACACTCACGAACAAAAATATTGCACATTTGAAATTAACCTGTGAAATAAATTTCCTTGTGCTGCTCCCAGTGTCATAGAAATAAGATTTCTTTTCCAAATGCGATGTTTTAATGTATCATATAAATGTTATAATCGGATATAAATTTAATATGGGCTCTATAGTGGCCAATTTAATTTTTATTATTTTTTTATTTAAATTTATGTGTCTCGGCTGCAATGGCTATTGACACAAACAATATTGGTTATATAATAGTTAATTACAATGAGGACTTATAACTAATTATTATAACAGTTAATTTCTAAATCTTAAATAACATTAGGTAAAAATTATGACAAAAATATTGGATATACGATTGTTAGATACTATAGAGACTTACAACTAATTATTACAATAACTATTAATTATTAATTATAATGTTTAATTATTAATCACTAAATTTTGAATAAAAGGTAGAGATTATAAAGTCAGAAGATCATATTGTGTTAAATAATTGAATGTCTTTCAAGAAACTAATTAGGTTATGAAGTTGATCGGACGAGTTTAAAATGGCTTAAGTTTATGTCGATTTCTTTGAGTCACATACTGAGGACACTCAGTAAGGATGTGTTTCACGCTTAAAACACTAAAGCAAATTTGACAATTAGGCTTCGGTTCAGACTTCATTAAGTATTCGTGTGTGTATCAGGTATATCCAATTCTCAGCCTTCGAATGACTGCTTTTTCTTTTCTAGTCATAGTTGGGAGTTCAAATATAGTGACAGTTTGCCGGATCTCGTGCAATGTGTTTTTGATTGTGTTCCAGTGGATTTGCCAAGAGAAATTTTGTTGCTGCTTAAACATCTGCTTCAAATTACTACGGATTTATACATGTACTTTTGAGTGCTGATCATTTAGGGTAGAGGCTAAATTTACGACGTGATTTGCTTTTCCATTACCGGAGATGTCGATTGGGATAGTATCCAGATGATAGTAACAACTACGCCTTGAGAAGCAAGTGTACTATAGATGTTATGGATTTCGTGAACTAAAGGATGTTGAACATATAAACTTTTTATGGATAAGAGCGATGATAAGGAATCTGTGCATATTGCTTGGTTTTTACTATCGATTTCTAAGGATTTAAAATCTTCTAATATCGCGTATAATTCACCAGTATATACGCTGCATACATCTGGTAATAAAAATGATTTTATTGTCTTATCAACTGTGGTAACAGCACATCCAGTTCCTATTTCACTTTTGGAAGCATCTGTGTATAAAATTTTTTGGAATTTGTTCTTTTCTATAATTTCTTCAAAGTATTGTCTTATTACAATGCTCGGAGTTTCGTGTTTGCTGTAGGCCAACAAAGAAGTATTTAAATGTAGGATTTATCTGCTCCAAGGAGGGCTAGCTGGAATTTTATATGGAAGTGTTTTGGTATTTCTTTAGGTTGATTTCTGGATTTCAATAATTAATTGGATCGTTCTCGGTAAATCCGAGAGAGGTTTTGAATTTATTAGACGGTAGACTTGCTGTGTGACCGTGTTGTTGGCATAAAAAACATACCATTTTATCCGTAGAGAGGAATATTCTGTGGGAGTTGTTGTCAAAAGGGATTATTATTGATGTTTGTAGCTCAAAGTTTTCTGTGGATGGAGTGACATATTATACTTATTTTCTGAAACTCATAATATGGGTAAATACATCACCGAGGATTCCAGCTTTTAGACATGACACCGGTGACACGAGTTGTAGACCTAGATCCTTGAGATGTTTTTCTATGATGTCGTGTGGAATTGATGGAAAAACGCTGGAGATTATAAGCCTTTTAGCTGGGGTAATAGTCTCCGTACTGGTAGTTCAATTGTATTTATTTTAATTGTAGGATGTTCAGTAATAATTTGATCAACAAGTTCAGAATTTGTTAGGTAGATACAGATTCTGTTATTGGAAATTCTTGAGGCGAAGCAGATGTTTTTCGGATTAACAATATTACCTATGGCCTTGACATAGTCGAGAATTACTAAATTTGGTTCTGCATGAATTAAAATATCTTCGGCCTTTTTTTTGATACTTCGGACGTGGTTTAGTCATCGTAGCAGTTGCCTATGAACTAGTAAGATTACTGGAAGAATTGGGTCCAGACATGGTGTTGCTAACAGTAGGGGAACATTGATTTAAATTGTTACTCATGTAGTCAAAAGTATCTTTAATTTGTTTATATTACCGCTTTGGAAGTCTGGAAATAGGTGATAACTAGCTATTGACAGTTGTTTCACACTGAATGTGTTTAAGTTGGAAGATTATTACGTAAAAAATCTCTTACTGACCGAAGCTACAGCTTGTTTTTGATGATCAACACTTAACACAATTGTTATTAGTCACTATTTGAGCGAAAAATAATTTTCATAACTTGTATTTACAGTAATAATTACAAATTTCGGCACTAATCTACAGATCGATATGTACACGTTCTGACGTTAGTTTGACAGTCCCAATTTTTAAATTGAATCTCATCAAAGTAAGTATTCACTATTCTACCGACATGAATACCTGTCGTGGTGCATTAACACAAATTTGTTATACAATATGGCTGGCAAATGGCAAAACATGGTCTAAAATGTTTTTAATATACCTACATATCAGCTGTCATTCACCCAAACACCTCCACAAGTTCGGTATCTCCTTTCCAAGAAATACCACTCCATAGCACTATGCCGCCACCACCAAAATTAACACTCTGTATGAGGTTACATCTGGCATACCGTTCACCAGATATGGAAAAAATATTTTCAAAACTTCATCTACAGAAGAACTGGAGAACAGTATGTCAGTTGGTTGTCTCATACAGACCGTTAGTTTTGGTGGTGGCGGCATAGTGTTACGGAGCAGTATTGTTTTGAAATAGTAACATACCGAACACGTGAAGATGATTAGGCGAATGCCAACTGATCTGTACATTGAAAACATTTTAGAAGATCATGTTTTGCCATTTAAAAGCCATATTGGATATGACATATTGGTGCTAATGTATACTGGCCCGTATATAGCCCAGATCAGATTTAAATCCGATTATAGCATTTATGTGATACTTTAAAGCATCGCACTCCAAAAAGAAATCCTATTTCTATGATACAGGGGGGATAAGCATAGCAGCACAAAAAATTTCATTCCACATGCATAATATGCAATATTTTTGCCCGTGAGTATATAAAACAATATTGAAAGGTGTTAAAACAATGGGTTAAAATCATTTTGGAATAATCGCTAAGGAGGAATATAAAACACCACATATTGCAGCAATACGCATATAGTTATTATTCATTTTAAGACTTTTATCATCCAATGATTACAAGTGACTCACTCGTTCAATATTCTATTTAACCTTCCTAGAGGAATTTAAATAATTTATTATGACTATTTGAAAGTAAAGACCTTTTAAATATCTAGAAATTTATTAGTAGAGTACAGAGTTTGGCTGTTTTCTGAAACATACCATAATATGTTTGATTTTGAAATAAATAAATGAATATCCTTTTATTTTATCATAATTAGATTAAATAATACAGCAATGTTTTACAATAATTAGTAATATGGTGTATTCCACGAATATACGACTGTTTTGGATTATCGCGACAACGAATGTTTTAGCGTGCAACATAAGAAGTACGAAAGTATTTTGCTACAATAATTACTCCAATAAACAACAATATAATTTGCAATTTACCTACTTTCGTTCTTCATATTTTGCACAGTAAAGTATTCGTTGTCGCGATAATCCAAGAGGGTCGTATATTCGTGGAATGGGGTATAATTTTTCATTATACAAATATTGTTGTAGTTATTAAGAAAAAAGTTTTAATTAATTTAATATAGTTATTAAGGTACCAAGGGTATTATAAGGATAATAACGCTTGAGGTCAATGGTGAATAGACCGAGGGCCTTCGGCCCGATGTATAACGTTGACCGAAAGCGTTATTATTATAATACCCGTGGTGCCTTCAAGGTTTAATGTCCGACTAAATTATTCTTTATATGCAAAAAATTTGAATGAATTTTGAATTAATTAGTTTTCAAATAAGTACATTTACCAGAAATAGTCGTAACGTAATTGTGGTAACCATAGTTTTACTTAGAGTTTTATTTGTCAACTTGACAGTATTTAACTCGTTATTTAAATTTAATAGGCCCTATGGCGTTATTTTTCAATAACACGCCCTTGGGCGTTATATCGTACTTAATAGACTTCGAAATAATGTCATTATTTGTCAAATAATAGACCAGTCGGACATTAATGTTTTTAATATAAGTGCATATTTGTATTGTAGATAGTGCAGTATTTCGATAAGAACTCTGTTCCAATTTTGTCATAACTGCAAATTCGTGTACCAATTTAATCTTTTCAGATTTATGTAGATAGGTAATATTACAAGGTCATACAAGATATACCGCTTGTAAACCTACTTCCGCCATTCCATTAAACTTGATCTGGTTCCGATTATTTATTTATTTCATCATAAATGGCATTACAACTCTTGTGCGTCTTTCGCGATTACTATTGTCTTCCATGTTGGTCACTCCTGTGTCACTATTTCTTATTTTCTCACTTTAATTTTATCCACATCTTCTCTGACTGCATCTTTCCACCTTTTTCTAGGCGGTCCTACAGACCTTCTACCATCTGGTCTTTCTCCAAATACATTGTTGGCAATGGTCGTTACTGCGTGTCACATACCCTGGCCACCTTAGTCTCTATTGACCTTTACATATCCGACTATATACAGGGTATTTGGTAAAGAATGGGCCATAGCTTAACCCAGATTCCTGAGGTTAAAATAGGTCGATTTAAGCTAACTTACCTTAGTAGAAAAGTTGATAATAACCGAAATACAGGGTGTCAAAGTTAAACTTTTATTTTATTTGTTTTTGAATATTTCCTGACAGGCATGGGAAATCAACACGAAATTTGGTATGTGGTGCTGGTATTGTACACTTTACTAAATCATGTTAAACAAAGGTTTCTGGCTACTACAAGAGGCGTACGACGGGGGAACGTGAATGGTTGACCGTTCCCAAATTCTACGCCACTGGCGGAATTGATATTTTAGTGCAATTTTTTGATTTGCTAATACCTTCTATGTAAAAAACGTACTCTTCATTCGTAACGATAAAGCCATTAGTTTTCGAGATATTTGAAGCTAAAAACGAAGGAGCATAATACATTAATCAAAATAAGTGTGCCTTTTCATTTTTAACTTCAAATATCTCGAAAACTACTGACTTTATCGTTACGAATGAAGAGTATACGATTTCCAGAGAAAGTATTGCAGAATCTAAAAATTATGCTAAAATAGCAGTTTCATTAGTGGCGTAGAATTTGGGAATGGTCAATCATTCACTTTCCCCTGTCGTACGCGTCTGGTAGTAGCCAGAAACGATTATATTTAACATAATTTAGTAGGGTGTACAGTGCCTACACTTTCTGTCAAGTATCACACGGATATGTTAAATTATTTTAAAGTATTCTTTTTTTTTAAATAATTTATTCTTTATTTAAATCTTTAACCTGGGAGCAGTCGCGCTCACTTCTGTAACGTAAGTAGTCGCGCGTAGAGAAAAATCTCACAATCTAGATTTAAATACGAATTTAAATCAAATTTCTATTTTATAATATTTTTATTTATTTGTTATGTTAAAAATATTTATTTCTAACAATTTTAAAGCTAATTCGTTCTCACCAAAGCCATAAATTCCACAAAAAAAAAATAAAAAAATAAAAAAAAATTTCTACGCATTACTACGATCTTAAATGTCGAAAAATTTTTTATCAAGTTATCACGGAAAAGGATAAAATATGAGATTTTTTCTCGCGGCGCGACTACTCTCGGGTTAAGAACTATGTGTGCCCGGTACTATAAAACTATTTGACATATCCTTATGGTACTTTGCAGAAAGTGTAGGTACTGTACAATTATACACCCTACTAAATTATGTTAAATAATCGTTTGTGGCGTACAACAGAGGCGTACAACAGGGGAAAGTGAATGGTTGACCCTTCCCAAATTCTACGCCACTGATGAAACTGCTATTTTAGCATAATTTTTAGATTCTCCAATACTTTCTATGCAAATAATATACTCTTGATTCGTAACGATGATTAAGTCATTAGTTTTTGAGATATTTGAACTTAGAAATGAAAAGGCACACTTATTTTGATTAATGTTTTCCTTCGTTCTTAGCTTCAAATATCTCGAAAACTAATGGCTTTATCGTTACGAATGAAGAGTAGTATGTTATTTACATATAAAGTATTGGAGAATAAAAAAATTGCACTAAAATAGAAATTCCGCCAGTGGCGTAGAATTTGGAAAGGGTCAACCATTTACGTTCCCCCGTTGTACGCCTCTGGTAGTGGCCAGAAACGTTTGTTTAACATAATTTAGTAGGCTGTACAGTACCAGCACCTCTTACCAAATTTCATGTTGTCCCATGCCTGTCAGGAAATATTCAAAAATAAATAAAATAAAAGTTTAACTTTGACACCCTGTATTTCGGTTATTATCAACTTTTGTACTAAGGTAAGTTAGCTTAAATCGACCTATTGTAACCTCAGGAATCTAAGGTTAAGCTATGGCCCATTCTTTACCAGACACCCTGTATATAAATAATCTGACTAGATTTTCCTTTCCCAAGAGAGACTCAAACTCGTTATTATGTCTGCGCCTCCATTCGTTAACGCTGTCATATATTATGGCAAGTGCCATATTATATCTAGCGGTCGAAAGATTATACGTTCTCACACCAGCAATTTATTTACTTCTATTTTTGTTAGCGTCCATGTTTCGCTGCCATACGCGACAGCTGGTAGTATTTATTTCTTTGCTACTGTCCAAACATGGTTTGAATCATACGTTTACTGATGCATCTGAATTTATTAATAGTTATAGGGCCAGTTGTTCGAACGCTGATCAAAAATGATCATTATCAACTATTTAATTACAATTACATTTGATTAAGCGTACTTCTGACAGATGTCACATTTTGAGGTTATGTTGACATTTTTTACTGATTTATTTTATTATTTTGGTTTTAATTTAAAATAAACCATAATTAAACTCTTTCTGATGTTAATTTCTTGTTTTTACTTACAAATCAATAATAGTAATAAGCAATTTTTAATAATTTAACAGCTGCGGCTATATTTTAATTACTCCTTTACCTACAATCAATGAATGGTTAGTGTTTTACATGTATTTTTGATGTCTCGATTGATTCCCATCAAGAAAATTGATTACAATAAACTGATTGATTATAATTAACTTCTTGATTAGCGTTCGAACAACCGGCCCTTATATGATTTCCTTTGCAGCTGATTAATGTACAGGGTTAATCATTATATTTTGACCCCCTTTAAACTGCTTTATTTACAGAATTAGGAAAAAATGTAAAATACAAAAGTTATTCGATTTTTCAATTATGATTTTTTGACATATATATCGTACTAGTGACGTCATCCATTAGGGCGTGATGATGTAATCGACTATTTTTTTAAATGGGAATAGGGGTCGTGTGGTAGCTCATTTGAAAGGTTATTCAATTCCCTATTAGATAATATAAACATTAATTATAAAATCTATTTTAAATTGGATAAATTACATACATTCTTCCTTTTGTGTCAATTAATTTAATTAAAAAAAAATTTGGACACCTTGTATCAATAATTATCTTAATGTTTATATTACTGAATAGATAATTAAATTACCTTTTAAATGAGCTAGCACACGACCCCTATTCTCATGTATAAAAATAGTCGATTACGTCATCACACCCAGATAGATGACGTCACTAGTATGTTATATATTTCAAAAAAAGAATGTGTGTGTACTTTGTACGCACGTAAGAAGTTATTCTTTTATTATATAATTTCAACGAAGTAAATATACTTAACAGGTTATTTGTATTTTATTTAAATATTAAACTAACTTTCTTATCTACCACTTTCAAAAATTTTTTATTAAAACAACCAAAAATTAAAAAAAAATATGAATCGTCCAGGATTGGAACCCGCGACCTTCCGATCTCTGACCCAACGCTCTACCAACTACACCACGGAGCTTCTTTTAACTGACACGTAAGTTTCGGATATAATTACACAACACGGTGACAAATAGACATATAAAAATGTTATACCTAGGTACATACTATTTTATTATCTTACTGCGCTGATTACTTCTTTTAATGACTTATTTGCGCTGATACAGATACATATATACCTACCTATCTTGAAAGATTAGCAAGGAACTACATACTGTCTGTGTGCGCATGCGCGCAGATTTATGAAATTTTACTCTCAATCGCGCCTAAACAAGAATAACTTCAAAAATCATATTTTAAAAATAGAAAAACTTTTTATTTTACATTTTTTTCTAATTCTGTAAATAAAGCAGTTTAGAGAGGGGTCAAAATATAGTAAATAACCCTGTACACAATTTAAACGTTTTTTAGAAATTATTTGCTTCTATCCGTGGGGCTCCGAAAAAAAATCTATTTCCAGCACTGTATTTATTTGTTTCATTTGTTTCTATTGTTTCTTTCCTGCTACCATTGATAATTATTTCCTCCTCGTTGAGCTTGCCATGCTCATTTGTTTCTTTAAAATCGGATTCCCTTATGTCATTGTTGTCTTACGTTTTTGTTTGTATTTATGTAATTGTTGTTATTATATTCTTCTTTACTTCTGTCGAAATGTCTGTATTTGAATCCGTATGTTGTATTTGTTCCCAACCTTTATTTTGTCGTTATTCCTGAACATAACATGCCTGAAGTGTCTGTTCGGGCACGTGATTCTTAGTCCTTTACGCTTGAAATCGCCTCTGGGAAAGTATGTAGTAAAATGTATTGCTTTTATTATGGTCTTGGACCTATCATATCTTAATCTGTTCGTCGATACGCTCATTACAATTTTCTCGTTTAATTATAAAACAAATAAGGATTATGCACAAAAAAAAAACAAGAAAAATAATATTATACAACTAATAAACATTAAGAATAAAGTTACAATTAACTAATATCAAACAAAATACTGAAACAATAATAGTGCCCAAAAAAATTAAATCTTATAAAGCTCCTATTATGCCCAAAACAAACAAAAATCTCGTTATAATAGACCAAGAGGCAGCGCTGAAAAATCTCTTTGAATTTACTAAAGCTAGATTTTTCACAGTTGATTACTGTGAGTGTTTAGAGAAACATACTGCGGTCGGTCAAGCGAAACGTAGCACAGCGGTTACTGAGAGGGTATCAAAGTTGCTTTCCTACGAAGGTAATTATTTTTATTTACTAAGGCTAAAAATCAGTACACACATTCTAAATTAAATATAAATAAAAGTTATTATAGTCGGTCAGCTGTATGACGGGACAGAGCCGGTCGGTCGGCCCCAATAGTCGATTGAAGAAATGAAGCATTTTGGCTCGCAATTTTTTCGTCCAGCATGGATTTACTTGAAATTTTCACAGAAGATAGGGAATAGTCGAAGGATCATTTTATATATCATGCCGCTATCATACGCTAAAACCTTTGGGGTGGTTGCCACCCCATATCGGGGGTGGGAATTTTTTATTACATTTTAACCATGTAATTCGATGGATAAAGTGATTCTAAGAAAAAAATCTATTTTACATTTTCTTCGTAAAACTAATACTTTTCGAGTTATTCGCGCTTGAAAATAACAGTTTTTCGACGAAAAAATCGACTTTTTTAGAGGGTTACAATTTTAGAGAATACCTCGAAAAATATACTATATATTTTTGGCGATAAAAAGTTTCTTCAAAAATGATTTTGTAGGACTTTGAAAGAGCTATAAGACTGTGTAAATTAAGTTCCGTAAGATCCCTTAATTTTTAATTGGGGCGGGTTTAAAGGGTTAAAATGTTTGCTGGTAAATAGAGGTTTTAAACAGCTATATCTGGCTAACTTTTCACTGTAATGAAAATCTATGAAGAGAGTAATTTTAGTCATTAAAAAAGCTACAATTTAGAAGTTTATAATTTTTTTCGTATCTTCAGAATTTTCGGAGATATTTTGAAGTAAAAGGTAAAAAAATACCAAATTGAAAAAAAATTTTTTTTAAACTCCAATTTTTCTTTAAATTAGGGATTTTAAATAGGTCAAACTCCTTGAGTGGTTGTTTTCACTGATTTTTTCGTAGAGAAAACCAGGTACCGACATTTTTTTGATTATAAGTCGCTTAATTTTCATGCTAGAAACTTTTTATTATTTTTTTTAAAGGTCTAATTGTATTTTTGAAAAATTTTTAAGTTTTCCTCGAAAAATGCAAATTGTTCCCATTATTTGGCTTTGAATATTTCAAATGATGCATTTGACGAAAAAAGCTAACCTTTAACATGCCGTATCTAGGTTTGTATTGGTCTTAAAGATATTATTTGGAAAATAATTTGGTTTGTGTTACTAAAATATACAATTTTGATATCTATGTTTTTTTTTATTAAATGCATATTTTTCGAGGTATTCTCAAAAAACCCTCTAAAAAAGTCGATTTTTGTTGAAGATTTTAAAGCGCGAATAACTCGAAAAATATTAGTTTTACGAAGAAAATGTATAAAACATTTTTTTCTTAGAATTTTCTTAAAACCTTTTCTATCGAATTACATGGTTAAAATGTAATAAAAAATTCCCACCCCCGAGATGGCAACCACCCCCAAGGGTTCAGCATATGATAGTGGCATGATATAGAAAATGATCCTTGGACTGTTCGCTACCTTCTGTGAAAATTTCAAGTAAATCCATGCTGGACGAAAAAATTGCGAGCCAGAATGCTTCATTTCCTCAATCGACTACATATTGGGGCCGACCGACCGGCTCTGTCCCGTCATACAGCTGACCGACTATAATAGCTTTTATTTATATTTAATGTAGAATGTGTGTACTAATTTTCAGCCTTAGTAAATGAAAATAATTACTTTCGTAGGAAAGCAACTTTGATACCCTCTCAGTAACCCCTGTTCTACGTTTCGCTTTATCAACTGTGAAAAATCTAGCTTTAGTAAATTCAAAGAGGTTTTTCAGCGTTGCCTCTCCGTCTATAAGATTAATAAAAATTATAAAGATAACAATAATTGTTAGCATCAAACACAATTTTGAAACAATAAATTATGCCGTCCTAAAATTCAGTCCTATAATGAAAATAAAGAAAAATCAAGTCGATCTTTAAAAATGTTAACACTAGTTGCCGATATGGTGTCTTGATCCAAGTTATTTCAGATATTAAAAATATTCTGTTGGGTAAAAAGTTCATCCTGAATTTTGCTGCCGTCTGTTCCCTCTTTAATTTGTAACGATGGTTTCTTAATCGTTCGTCTTAATTTAGTGTAAATATGGTGATGAGGTTTCCAAAATTATATTTTAAAATACGGAAGGACGTCATTAGGTCAACTCGAGAACGTCGATGCTCAAATGTTGTTAGATGAGTCATGGAGAGTCTATATGCATAATTAGGTCGTACACGGCCAAATGCCAGTCTTGGGGCTGAACATTTTCAAGTAAGGTTTTATCACGACTAATATCTGGACCCCACACTGGTCTGGCAGACTCAAGAATTGGTCTTATAAACCTATATAGAGTAAAGTTTACTAATCGAGGTTAGAGATATTCGTGTAGAACATTTACGGATTAGAAACAGTTTCGAGTTTGCACGTTTACACACCCGCACCATGTGATCAGACTAATTTAAGTCACTGTTAATTAACACTCGAAGACCTTTATGGGAGGTTACTGATTCTATTCTATGGTATATCCAGGAATAAAGTACTGTAGTAATAGGTTATTTTTGTATACGACGCATTTTTCAATGTTCAGTGGAAGTAACAAGTAACCACTCTAAGGACCATTTGAATATTGCGTCAAGTCGGTTTGAAGAACACGTTGGTCAATAATTGGATTCACAAAATAATTTGGTATCATCAGTTTAAATGGAAAACTTAGTGGATACAAGGAGAAGAAGATCATTAGTTTAGTTACAAAAGAGTAGTGGTCCAAGTACTGATCCTTGTGGAACTTCGCTCTTGACTGGTTTAACTAGTGAATAAGCTTCCCCAACATGAACCCGAAAGTGCCTGTCGGATAGAAATCCAAATGTTTAACTCACCGCAGATACCATTTGAATCCAAATGTTTAACTTTCCGCGGATACCATAGTGATCCAATTTAGCTAGTTGACGTTTGGGAATACGATCAAAAGCTTTGGAGAAGTCTGAATTGACTACATCAATATCTAAATTTCTACTTTTTTTTTTTCAATTTGTATCTTATTTTCTAGAGTTCAGATCATCGTGCTCACTCATAAGCCCTCCGACAACGCACAACTCTCATATGTGCATCAACTTTTTTTGCTCCTTTAACCCTAGAAGGACCAAGAAGGGTTAAAAAGTATCCCCAACATTGCATTACATCCGATTTTCTAAATATCTTTGTTCCTAAAAATCTCAAATAATTAGTAGTTTTCGGTGTACTACTGCCCTGTTAAGGCGCATTTAAATCAAAGCGAACACGAACGAACGAACGAAGGAACGAACGAAGGAACGAATTCGTTGGTGTTCGCTTGGTAATTCGTTCGCTACAAAGTAGGGCCATTTACATTGAAGCGAACGTTCGCATTCGTTGAAGATCGGAAGTGCATATTGCCCGCAGATGTTTTTAACATGGCCAGTCACACATTGTGTTTAAGTTTATTGTCTGTCGTGTTTCTTGTTGGGTAAATTTTAATACAATAATAGCTTCTAAAATGCAATGTGTGGTCTGTAAGGAAAAAAATATGTCATATTCATAAATATAAGTATGTACCTATAAATTTTAATACGACTTCAATAATTTCATTTTGTCCTGTCTCTATTCTATAATTATTTAATTTAAAAAATTTGATTTTAATAATTAAAATAAAATAAAAATTATTTCCAGACTCAAAAATAATTTATCCAGGTATTTTTTATTATTTTATTGAAAGTTTGGATGAAAAGTTTTATTTATTAATATTTTATTTAAATCTGGCATTCTCATCTAAAGTTTGAGATAAATAAAACGTCCAAAAATGTTTAGCAATTATAAATTCATATATCTTCTTCTTCTTAAGGTGCCGTGCATTTCTGCGTAGGTGTCCACCGTACATTGTCTTGTTTATAAAATATTACTGTTTTTAGCAGCATTGCAAAGCATTTTATAGCCGTGGATTCTTGTCCACTGGCGGTTGCGATCACGCAGCCATGACATCCTTTTTCCAGACCCCTCTTACCCTATATCTTTCCGTCGAGTATCAGTTGCTGAAAAGTGTATCATTCTCCTCGTAATTTGTGCCCCGAGTATGCAGTCTTCTTACTTTTTACATAATTAAAAAGTTCCCTATCCTGCAAACCCGCTCTTCTTAATACTTAATAATTTCTGACTCTGCCCGTCCATGATATTCTAAGCATTCGACGTAAGCCACAATATTATTAAAAAATGATTTTTTATTAACGTTTCGACGCCCAAATCGAGTGCCGTTGTCAAAATACAAAATACTATTAATATAAACAAAAATGTTGTTGCTTAGTAAAAAAATTCTTCTAATAATTTATTTAATTTGAGTCATACATATGATACATTTTAAAGTAGAAGACTTTAAAATGATATTGCCAATATTTATGAGTTGCGTTCCTGGGACGACTTTACTGAAAGATAGTTCATTCGATTACATGAAATCAACCCCAACTCAAGAATATCCGTCACAAAAAAAAATCATAGCATGTGATCTGTCTTTAAAAAGACAACCACATGCAACGGTGACATTAAAATTCTCGCGTTAGAGATCTCATAGTAAATCACGAGGGAAAACCAGGAAAAACCTCGTGATACTGATGACTCCATAACGATCCTTCCAGCGGATAAAGGAAATGCAACTGTAATAATGGATAAAATACAATACGAGGACAAAATTACAGATCTAATTACAAATGGACCTTATACCAAATTAACGAAGGATCCAACGAAAACACTGGAAAACAAAATCTATAGAACTTTATTCAAATTTAAAAATGATCTAACATACTATCAACGAAAATTAATTACACCTCATTACAGTAAGTCACCACATTTTTATGGAGTACCGAAAATTCATAAAGCGAACATACCACTTAGACCCATTTGTAGTACCATCAGTTCTCCTTGTAGTGAACTATCAAAATTTTTATTAAACATTATAAAACCATTTGCTAATAATGATGACACATTTATAAAAAATACAAAACATTTTGTAAACAAATTATCAACTATTGAGTTTAATCCAAATAATATTTTAGTAAGTTTTGACATAAACAGTTTATTTACAAATGTGCCATTAGATAAAACTTTAAACATAATCAAAACGAAATTAGAGAATGATGATACATTGACAACTAGGACAAAACTAAATGTATCAGCTATAATGGAGTTATTGACATTATGTACTAATAATACCTATTTTCAACTAAATAATGAATTTTATCAACAAAATTTTGGTCTAGCAATGGGCTCCTCTTTATCTCCATTATTGGCTAATATATTTATGGAGGATTTCGAAACTAATATCATTTCTAAACAAAATTTAAAACCCACTGTATGGTGGAGATATGTAGATGATGTGTTTTCAATATGGCCTCATAGATCAGAATTGTTGGATACATTCCTGAATATTATAAACGATCAAGAAGAGACAATAAAATTTACAATGGAAAAGGAATATAATAACACCCTGCCTTTCCTCGATGTTTTAGTCTTAAAGAAGGATACTGGATATGAGACTCAAGTGTATAGAAAACCAACATATACCAACAGATATCTCAATTACAAATCAAATCACAACATCAACGTTAAAAAGGGAATCATAAAATCCTTATATGATAGAGCCAAAATTACTTGTTCTAACGAAAATTCCTTTTTAGAAGAAAAACAATTCTTAACATCTGTTTTATTAAAAAATGATTATCCTTTATCGTTTATAAATAAGGAATTGTCAAGATTGGATCGAATGGAACAGAACAACATAGAACGGGATCCTACAACATTCACAAGAAATAATACGAGGAAAATATCAATACCATACATAAAAGGACTATCCGAGAAACTTAAAACAATAGGAAATAAATTCAACATTTCAACAACATTCAAAACAACCAACACATTGAGATCTATTCTATCTAAAACTAAACCTAACAATGAACAAGAAAGGACAAAGAATTGTATTTATAAAATACCTTGTGAATGCGAACAGTTTTATATAGGTGAAACATCAAGACCATTAAACGTTAGAATAAGTGAACATCAATCTTATATTAAAAATAGAGAATTTGATAGATCTCAAATATGTCAACACGCATGGGATAATGAACATAGAGTTCAGTGGAGAGATTCAAGTATAATCCTGAAAGAAACAGATAGTAAAAAGAGAAAAATCAAAGAAGCGGCTCTAATTATGCTAAACGAAACCAATTGTGTCGCAAATTCCTCGGTGGAATTCAGTAGGATGTGGATACCCATACTGAAAGAGGAAGTCAATAGAAAGAAAATACCACAATTAGTAAGTCAATAGTCGAGTTAGTACATATTTTATATTTTAGTATTACTTATATACCCATGTATTATTGATATTATTTATAATTTAAACAAAATTATAGTAAAGTCAGAATTTGGTATTAATTTTGAGAGTAAATTAAATGTAAGACCAAATACTTACGATGTCGGGATAGTATCACGAGGTTTTTCCTGGTTTTCCCTCGTGATTTACTATGAGATCTCTAACGCGAGAATTTTAATGTCACCGTTGCATGTGGTTGTCTTTTTAAAGACAGATCACATGCTATGATTTTTTTTGTGACGGATATTCTTGAGTTGGGGTTGATTTCATGTAATCGAATGAACTATCTTTCAGTAAAGTCGTCCCAGGAACGCAACTCATAAATATTGGCAATATCATTTTAAAGTCTTCTACTTTAAAATGTATCATATGTATCTGAATTGCCGATATAAATGAGTCAAATTAAATAAATTATTAGAAGAATTTTTTTACTAAGCAACAACATTTTTGTTTATATTAATAGTATTTTGTATTTTGACAACGGCACTCGATTTGGGCGTCGAAACGTTAATAAAAATCATTTTTTAATAATATTGTGGCTTATTTCCCATTCTAAATAGTTAAAATTCAAATTTGTTAATGGAACTGGCCTTTAACGTCCATGCTTCCATTCTGCACAAGAGCACAGGTCAAACGTAACACTTTTTAGCAAATAAATTGCTGACAAAATATTTGTATTCATATTTCTAATAATGACAAAAGTAATGACAAAAAAATTATCTTCTTAAAATAATTTTGAATTCAATATATTTAGGTAGGTACCTGTAATGTGCTTCGAACTAATGAACGCAATCTGTATCAGCAGCCAGGTAGCAGTTACATATACGCTGTTTGAGGGAGCATAGAGAATAATATATTAAAGAACCAGCTTTCTTAAAATTCTTCCTCGAAAAAGTTGCTTGCTCTTGGTATTATGACTATATTATGTTCAAATAATAAATTGTAAAATTGGTGTATCAAAATAAATTTGCTTTTAATTAGTTTTAGCAATTAATTTGATTTGCTTACCTCATTAGCCTTTCTGTGTTGAAATTTATCCAATAAAAACATTAGACCTTTAAAAGCAAACCACTTCGAACCCCCTATATGTCTTTCTCGTCTAAATGATGCCAGAAGCTAATTCATTTTTTTAGTTCAGAGACGTCACAACCCATTCCTATAGAAATGTTAAAACAAGCATCAGTTTTTCTGTTTATTACTTTATATAGCTTCGATTTCGGGTTTCATAGGCATTCTTAATTTCTATACAACTCAATTAATTGAAGTTCTTTTCATTGGTCCATTCCATATTGCAAAATTATGTTTTCACGGCTATACAATAAACAAACCTCTCAAAGTAATGTTTGTAAATAAATTAAATCGGTACTTCTAAACGAATTCGTTCGCTACCGTCTATCCACTGTCCACAATGAACAACGATTTCCTTTGATGATTCGCTAACTTACCGACATCGGTTGGAACATGTGCGAATGCGAACGAATTCGTTCGGTCGTGCTCGATTCGCTGTACAAATACAATAAAGTTAACGAACGAATTCGTTCGTTCGTTCGTGTTCGCTTTGATTTAAATGCGCCTTTAGATGTCATAATTAGGCCGTCCGCACATGGGTCGATCGAAGACACGTATCTAAGTTCGCGCGTCTTCCTCGTCTTGTACGAACCCTGCGGCACATGCGATTGCTCTCCGCACACTTGTCGATTCAGTTTGCTCACATCTTTCAACCGGGAAGAACGCATTTTTAATATATCAACCAAAACGAATATTTCGATCTGTAAAAGTACGGTATTGTTACATTTTTAGTATAATTTGTATACAATGAGCATTATACAATTGAGGGTATTTTTCTACTTCCCCAACGAATTTTTTAAACACCTAGAAACAAAAATTAAATGATTTCAGAATTTTATATTGCAAACAATATATTTCCAAAAAGCTAGTAGGTAGTACTATAATCAACGAACATAACATGCACCGATCTTTAAATAAAACTAATTTTTTTTATTTAAATTTATGTGTCTCGGCAGCAATGGCCATTGACACAAGCAATATTGGTTATACAATAATTAATTACAATAAGGACTTAAAACTAATTATTAGAAGAGTTAATTTCTAAATCTTACATAACATTAGGTAAAAATTTTGAAGAAAAAAAATTGGATATACAATCATTGGATACTATAGAGACGTACAACTAATTATAAAATTGCTTCGGTCTTCTTGGTATACTTCGGACGTTGTTTAGTTATAGTAGCAGTTGCATATTATGAACTAGTAAGATTAGGTACTGGAAGAATTGGGTCCAGACATGGTGATACTAACAGTGGGGGAACATTGATTTAAATTGTTACTCATGTAGTTAAAAGTAACTTGAATTTGTTTATATTACGCTTTGGATGTCTGGAAATAAGTGATAACCTTGGATACACCACTGCAATACTGGTTGCCTAACCGTTGACGTCCGTTGAGACGGGATAGCAACAGTGAAAAACTATTGACAGTTTGACACTGAAGTTACAGCTTGTTCTTGATGATTAACAGGTAACACACTTGTTATAGTCTGTTCGCTAAACTCAGACGCAACTTTCTAGATATTTTAGTCGGTAATTTTGCCAATTTTAGTAAAATTGGCAAAAAATAATTACTAAATAGTTAATAATCACTAAAAAACAAAAAAATTATCGACTAAAATATCTAGCCAGTTGCGTCTGAGTTTAGCGAACCGACTATATTAGTCACTATTTGAGCGAAACCTAATTTTAATAACTAATATTTACAGTAATAATTACAAATTTCGGCACCAATTTACAGATCGATACATACACGTTCTGACGTTAGTTTCAAAACTAAAATTTAATTAAGCGCAAAAACAACAAAAAACGAAGGAAACAAAAATAAAATAAACTACCTATATGACTGGAAACGTGCGTCTCACTAGAACTTTCTCGTGCACTACGGATCGTAAGGGACGAGACGAGGAGATTTGCAATACTAAACGCTCCGTATACGGAGCTCAATGGCACAACGAAGGAACTTGACTGGCGGGGAGAGACCTACGCGACTGGAATCGAGTCGAGTAGTTCGAGCGTAGCCCCATGTGCGGACGGCCTTAGCATTTCTATAATTTAATTCATTTCCTCATACTTTTATAAAAACTTGACAGTGAACTATAAATAATCTCCTTGAATACCTTCAACACCCATAGTTTAGAAAACAACCATAGTTTGTTCAAAATGCAAGTATGTACGCAATAAGCACAGCAAGAAATCAAAAATGTTTCTGTATCCTACGATGATGCCAACTCCACTGAAGCCGAAGACTCCGGGTAAATTATAAATTCTTATATTTTAACTGTTCCATTAACGTCTAGAAATAATATAAAAGTGTTATTTTTAAATTAGTTTAAATAAAGAAGCACGTTTTTGATTAATTTATGTGTGGACATTTATTGGACCTCCTTGGTCCTCGCTGTTTTTACTAAAAGTTTGGTCCTGCGAGGGTTAAGCAGTTGTTTGATTGTATAAACTTGGTTTATTTTTGACATAGTTGCTATAAAATCTTTCTGGTTTTTACAGTATCTACCCATTTTTTCTCATTCCTTGGTAGTTTGAACATAGTTTTCTGAAGCTGTTATTTTTTTAATTCTCTGTGAAATATTTATTGGGTCATTAGATAATGTTTGTGATTCCTGTTTTATAAGTTAATGTAAGATACCATTGCATTCGGAAGCAAATCTTTTCTTGCATTTTCTGGGATTTCTTGCCGTATTGGTATTTGTGTATTTGTATTATTTGTTTTTGATGAATGATTTGTTTTTGCGCATTTTTTTTCTATGAGCGGTTCTTATTATTGTATTGTAGTATATTGTTCCTATTGTTATTGTATAAGTTTCTTATAGCCTCTAATTTTTTATTCTAATTTCTTTATCTTATGACCTAGTTTAATTTCTCTTTTAAGTTTTGTCTCGGGCCTCTTAATATTTTCTATATTTTAAAGTTCTTGTCTCTTCTAGGTACAGGTCCGGGGTTTAAGCAAATTTGCTGTCGTCGTCCATTATTTTGTTTTATTATGTATTTTCCCCTCTCCGTCTTTTTTTTTATAGTGTTTAAAGCCTTTTTGGTTTTTGGGAATTCATCCATTTTTGTATCTCTGTTTTTCTTATTTTCGTTTATTTTGTAATAATGTCGCTCTTTATTTGTATTTTTATTCTCATTCACTGCCATTTCTCTCACTACTATTATTTATAAAATACCAAATTCAGAAAATATTCTCGACATGATTTTCCCATATCTTTTGCTTTGCAACTCTACTCGCCTTTGTGAATGTAAATCATCATCAGTGATTATCATAAGAGCCAAAAATACAGCTAAACATAATCATGTTCCATACCAATAAATAATTCTAATTTTAACGCCAGTAACCGAAATATTTCTACATAATATGTAATTAGAATATTAATTTAGATATTAACTCGAATCCTCAAATAAATCTAACAAATTTCTCAATAATAAATACATATAATAATTAATTAATATTCAACTATAATTAATTATAACTCCAATTTGAAATTGGATATCTCATAAAGAATAAAAAATATTTTTAGAATATTTTTCTACAATATAACAGTATTATACTCAGATATAATATTATTTACAAGAAGTATGACCTACGACACTTAAGGTTTCTGTTTGTTGATATTTTTTTACTTAGCTTAATGCCTCGACAACTAACGGCCATTAGCATGGTACAGTTGATTTTGCAATTAGATACCTGGTGTAGTGTGTAGTGTGTATTTTGAGTAAATATATTGTTACTTTGAAAAGTCGACTTCATTTTATTTACAAAGAAACGGTAATTGTATCCGAATGTCTGCGCCCCCTCCGATACCACAAGGATAGAAAATATTCTCACTTATTTTTAATAAGTGAAAAAGGACCCCGCAGAAACCTTATGGGAAATGGCTCTCTGTCAAATACTCCGAAACTTTGGGTTCTGGTAGTCCTTGATATGTAGAACAAAAGACTCAATGGGCGCGTAGCTCCAAAAAATCATGTTTTTAAGCCTCTGAAGTTATAGGTACACTGAGGACGGTTGAGTTGGAATACATTCATTTCCTCGAGAATGGGCGACTCTGGAGATAAATTACAAATCAGGTCGATTTTTATTTTTAAATTATAATTTTTTGGCATGTATATCATACTAGTGACCTCATCCATCTGGGCGTGATGACTTTTTGATGATCGATGACTTTTTCAAATAAGAATAGGGGTTGTGTGATAGCTCATTTGAAAGGTTATTAAATTCTCTATTCAATAATATAAATATTAACAATATTATTTATAAAGGGTAGCCAAAAAATATTTTTGAATTAAATTAATTGAGACAAAAAGAAGAAGGGATATAATTTATTTAATTCGAAATACATTTTACTGTTGTCCGAAACCAGGAAAAAATGTTTATTTGATAAATAAATATTGTTTTTCGCTTAAATTCAATATTAAAGCTGCCACCCACCTGCCTCTTAGCAGTTTGAACATTTAATTTAAGCGAAAGAGGTCGTGTGATAGCTTATTTAAAAGGTTATTTAATTCTCTATTCACTAATATAAACATTAATATAATTATTTATACAGGGTGCCCAAAATTTGTTTTAATTAAATTAATTGACTAAAAAAGAAGAATGTAGTAATTTATTTAATATAAAATACATTTTACTGCTGCCAGAAAACAGAAAAAAATGTTTATTTGACAAATAAACGTTGCTTTTCGCTTAAATTAAATCTTCAAACTGCTAAGAAGCAGGTGGGTGGCAGCTTTAATATTTAATTTAAGCTAAAAACAATATTTATTTATCAAATAAACATTTTTTCCTGCTTTCGGACAACAGTAAAATGTATTTCGAATTAAATAAATAGGGAACTTGCATAAAATTTTAAATTCGAAAAAAAATGTTATAAATCACAACAGAACATAATTTAAAACATGTATCAAAGATTAAAAAGTTTTGTTTGGCTTTCGTTTGGCCCCTAAAAATGATTAAAAATTCAAATTAAAACAGGTGGTCCAAAACGCGTCGTGACGTCATTCGTTTAAATTATGTTTACATTTTTCCAAAAAAGTAAACAGAATTTAAAATTAGACATTATAAACGTCAGTAGAAAATACAGTTATGTAACCTCACAAGTGAATGATCCTTTGAACTATTTTAAATTGACTAAAGGTTCTCTAAACCAAGGCCAGAAAACAAAAAAAAATATATAGATTTTAAATTTGTACTTCTGTTATTATGAGGTTTTAAGGCGTGAAATTTTGGAAACCTTATTTTTAAAGGAAACTGTATATTATTATGCGATAAAAAAATGTGCAAGTTCCCTATTAGGTTTGGCATTCGTTTTGACACTGACACTATTAAATGACATTTAAAATAGTTCAAACGATCAAAAACACTTGTAAGGTTACATTGTATTTTCTACTGACTTTATAATGTCTAATTTTAAATTTTATTTACTTTTTTGGAAGAATGTAAACATAATTTAAACGAATGACGTCACGACGCGTTTTGGACTACCTGTTTTAATTTGAATTTTTAATCATCTTTAGGGGCCAAACGAAAGCCAAACAGAACTTTTTAATATTTTTGATACATGTTTTAAATTATGTTCTGTTGTGATTTATAACAGTTTTTTCGAATTTAAAATTTTATGCAAGTTCCCTATTACAGTTGAGTCCGCGAGTCTTTACCCGTGCGTCATTAATACCTGGTGAGATAAAACACATACTTTTTATTTAGCATCATTCTCTTCCACGCATGAAATTAATGACAAACCAGCTTGTATTAAATAGTGTGATGTTAATGTCTTTTTGGTCCCAATTAATTAAAACTCTATTGTTTGGATAACTTTATATTTACATCGTGTAAACGGTGATTCAACCATAATTGTTTACAAATACGAATCATTACCTATACCACACATTTGTACATATCAAGTCTCTAATTATAACAACTCTTGAATTTACCTACACTGCATTTTTATACACGACATAATATGTAAACCTCACGTATTAATTCACGGTCAGGAGTCATTGTCTTCGAGCATGGCTAATACACTACATTATATTTTGATAAAGATATTTACAACTTAATTTATATAGGTTGTCCCAACTATATTACATCTCCCTGTTTTAAAATGAGATATATTTCTCTTTCCCTTTTACAAAATGTTTATGGTTACCTAATACTATTTTGAAAAATTAAATTTCCTAACTATGCTAACTAACTGTAACATGGTACATTTCAGATCAATCAATTTTTCCCTAAACATGTATATTCTTTTGCCTATTTTACACAAAAGTTCATATTTTCCCTATACTAAACTGGTATTTTATAACCTATTACTAGTTCACGTACTTTCACGTCGTGTCTTTTCGTCCTTTTTTTTTTCTCGTTCACTAATTCACTTCATCAAAACAGTGTCCACAGTGAATGAAATTGATCCTAACTTTTAAATAGTCTTTTAGTGCCTATAAGCCGTAACTAATCTAATTGTAATAAAATCTCGACTTTAATACTTCCTAAGCTAAGCTAAATATTACCTAAACTTCTATTAAATGGTATATAAAAAAACAATTTAACGTTACTTTACTATTTCATCTTATTATTTCAGTCTTATTTTGATTTATTTATATACGCCTTACTAACTTTAAAATATTGTACCTATAATAGAAATGTAATCTCTCTAAAACTTTTAATATGTGTCTCTAAAAAAACTTCTAATAACTCTCTTGTACCTATAATAAAGATTTAATCTCTCTAAGAACTTCACTTTTTGTGCCCCTTTGCTTACTATCTACTAACACTATTGTAAGATATTGTCTATCCTTAATTCAAACACTTCCATTTTCCGCGAAAATTTAACCTGAATTCATTATATACAAAAAATAAGTTATTTATAATTTACGTTACTTTAGAGAAAAAAAATTTACTATTTATATTTATTTTTATTAATTTAGGGTTTACCCTTTTAATGTTTTACAACTTTAATTCTTAGACATAATTTAATGATTAGCTACTTATTTGATATTATTCTTAATTCTGCTTTATTTTGACATTTCTGACAAATTTTATGTTCCTTCTTTCATTTTTCCCACATATTTTAATAATTTTTTTTTCTCTCTCTCTCTTCTTCTTGTCTGGTACTATAACTATATATTTTTTCATTTTTCTCCACATATAACACTTCTACAGTGCACATAATTCATCTTCGTATAACAATCATTTGTCATTTAATCATCAATATATCATTTCATAATATAACATCATAATCATCACTTCATATACTAGCTCCGATATCTTCGTTTTACCTTAATAAAAGAGGTTTCACTCGGATGTCTTAGTTCTCCGCCAATATTACCCCGAATTTTCGCCCTGATCTGTACGCACCATTAAGGTGGTATAGTTAACTCAAAACACGAAATAGGTATTTTATGCGGTTCAAATTCTTCTAAAAATATCACAACCTCAATCCCTTGCTTTGAGGCCGTTGTTTATTCACGAATAATCATGAATAAAATAGGTACTCTCAAAACACAGAGTGGGTCTCTAATAAGCTTCCAAGCTTCTATAAATCACTTAGTACCTTCCCAATTTGACAAGAGCAGTGGGTTTCTTATTGTCTCAAGTTGTCTCATAATATTTAGCTTATACCATTGTTAGTTCTTCTTCTTATCTATATAGTTCCTCTCCAAATTCCTTATCTCGACGCATCAGGTCGGTTCGTTAAAAATAAATCTCTTGCTTATAGCAATGTTTGTCTTAAGCTCTTATATTAACGTATGTCATCACTAATCATTATTCATTAAAAAAAATCATTTATATATCATTTATCACACAAAATTATTAATTCAGGTTCATATCAAACAAAATTTAACACAAAATCGATGAAAATGGCATGAAAATGAAATAAAAACAACTGGCTAATAAAAATTCAATAATAGTATACATATTCGACAAAAATTCAAGAAAAAAATAGCATATGCAAAAGTTAGATAAAAATATTCAAAATAAGTTCATATCTCAAAATTCGATAGAAATTTTTGAAAAAAAATTCGATATTCCATAAAATATTCAAAAATAACCGTACTAAAAATCGAAATCGGATAGATTTTTCAAATAAATTCAATAAAAATTCAAAATTCAATAAAAATTCAGTAATAGCATATATAATAAACTTTGATAAAAATATTCAATTCAAAAATCACTTCACATTTCAAAATTCATAGATAAAAAAAATAGATACTTCATAAATTATTCAAAAATCAGCAAATATAAATATTCAATGTTCAATAATAATATAAAACGAGGGAAGCATTTTTAATAAAGATAGACATTCTTACTTACATTTTATCACTTTGTCTTTGTTCCCTGGGTTCTCTGCATCTTCGTCCTGGTCCATCTTCGCCGTCTCCGTTTCCAATTTGTTACCGCCATCTCTGCTCCTTTTAGAAGACCTCCTCTAATCTGCAGGATCAGGCATGTATTAAATAGTGTGATGTTAATGTCTTTTTGGTCCCAATTAATTAAAACTCTATTGTTTGGATAACTTTATATTTACATCGTGTAAACGGTGATTCAACCATAATTGTTTACAAATACGAATCATTACCTATACCACACATTTGTACATATCAAGTCTCTAATTATAACAACTCTTGAATTTACCTACACTGCATTTTTATACACGACATAATATGTAAACCTCACGTATTAATTCACGGTCAGGAGTCATTGTCTTCGAGCATGGCTAATACACTACATTATATTTTGATAAAGATATTTACAACTTAATTTATATAGGTTGTCCCAACTATATTACAAGCTGACGTCTGTTACTAAGCAAAAACACATGTTATTTTTATGAACGATTTAGACTCAGTGTATTGAAAAGAGATAGATACAAAGAAAGACGATTGGGGATGTCTTCACATATTTTAAGTACAATTTCTGACGTTTTGGTTTGTTTACTTTTGTGGCTGTCAGTTTGTTGAATTTTTTGCTGTTATTTTGTCGAATTTTTGCATTTTGAAGTTTTTTATAGTATACAAACAGTTGTTGTCACAACTAATTTTATATTGGAGTTAGAAATTTTGTAATAAGTTTATGTTATTTTACGATAAATTTTGACAACGTACAAAGCTAACCTCATTGTTGACACAGTTGAATGCTTGTGTCTAAGGTTCCGCCAAAGTGAATAAAATAACAAAAAGAATATATTTTATTGAATTTTTTTATAAATTGTTTATTTATTTATTAATCAGTGATAATAAAATAATTTATTAAGCTACTTCAAAAAATGTAGCTGTAATTACGCACCAAAATTTTAAAGCAAAACTTAAATTTGACATTTATTTGATAACGTCAATTTTATAATAACCCGTGATCGGAATAATATCCATTTGCTGTTGCGTTAAGTAAATTTCCGACTTATTTCGTATGCTTTAAATGATGACGCACGGGTAAAGCCTCGCGGACTCAACTGTATATACAATCTCCTTTTTGTCTCAATTAATTTAATTAAAAAAATTTTTTGGGCACCCAGTATAAATAATATTATTAATGTTTATAATATTAAATAGAGAATTTAATTACCTTTTATAAGAGCTACCACACGACCCCTATTCTTATTTAAAAAAAAATCATCGATTGCGTCATCACGCCCAGATGGATGACGTCACTAGTATGATATACATGCCAAAAAATTATAATTTAAAAATAAAAATCGACCTGGTTTGTAATTTATCTCCAGAGTCGCCCATTCTGGAGCAAATAAATTTATTCCAACTCAAACGTCCTCACTGTACTTATCTTAAAACCATGATTTTTTGGAGCTATGCGCCCATTGAGTCTTTTGTTCTACACATCAAGGATTACCAGAACCCAAAGTTTCAGAGCATTTGACAGAGAGCCATTTCCCATAAGGTTTCTGCGGGGCCCTTTCCTACCACTGATGAGATTCCAATTCACGACCCATGAATCCAAAGTTAGGCTCTGTTACCACTGAGCCACAGAGGTGGTTTAGTAAATTTAAATCTTGTAAGTTGTAGTCATTATTATTAGCTTGCTGAACGGCAATTCGGTCAGATGAAATAAAACTCTATTTGTTCTAGGTCTCAATATTTCGTCACTATTTGGTGACTTCTTCAGGAGAAAACTGTAAATTTATTAAGATTAGATATGGACAAAAGACAAAACATTTCATTACTTACAACTATAAGAGTGATAATTTAAATTCGTTTAACATATTATATTGAACATTGACTGATTTTTTATTAAATATATAAGTAATGCAGATAACCGCCTTTTTTAGTGAAAGGATAAGGTTCAAGAGATCGCCCATGCAAAAAGTGGTCCCGATTTATCCAAACAATTTTTTTTAAACAAATTGTAGAAATAATTTTTTTCGGCCCGGATAATTTTCTTACATTTTTTGGATAATTCTGAACAAAACATGTGTTGTAAGTTTTCTCAAAAGTTATTTATTTTCGAGTTATAAACAATTTAAAGATAAAAAAACAACTAGAATCATGATTTTCAAGGCTCATAGACACAAGTAAAACATACTATTTTTCTACGGCCGTGCTAAAAGAGCCACTTTCACGCACGCATTTCGTTTCCGAAAGTTGCACTTTCCCGCACGGTGTGCGGGAAAGTAAAATACCTTGTAATATGGCATAAGAATATTGTTACAACTTTTTCAAAGTAACTTTATTCAAACTCAAATACAATATAAACTTTAACAAACTGACAACTTTCAACTACTAAATCTGAATTACAACTGAACTATAGAATGTCAAACACATAATGTTTATATAGTTTTCTGACGTTCTAGATGTCACCAGACATTTCTGGGTTATTCCATGACATCCAGAATATTCTCGTACGTGACTACTTCTTCTTTCACGTCGAAGGACTCTTTCTATATAGGAACAATCTACGGAACTGTCATAAAACTGCTCCCTCCTTTATAGTTATTCGCCTCGAATAACTGGTCTATCAGGGTCTGGTTGAAGCCAACAGGGTGGATCAGTTCCATGATATGGGGCTAATCTCTCAATGTGAACTACCTTGGGTTTACTTCTCGCTGAAAACTGGATGCGGTAGACCAGATCATTTATTTTCTTTAAGACGGTGTACGGGCCTTCCCAGTTTCGTTGAAGTTTCGGACAAAGTCTTTTCTTGCGTGTGGGATTGTATAGCCATACTGGATCACCTCTTTCGAAAGTTGTCCCTGTAGCTTGCACATCGAACCTGGACTTGGCTTTATCACTTTGAAGCTTCAAACTTTTACGAGCAAATTCGTGGACTTTTTCCAGTTTTTCTCTTAAGCTTTCTAGGTACGTCAGGGATGAAGGTTCTTCTTCACAGGTAGGCAATTTTCCGAAAATAAGATCTTGAGGAAGCTTCATTTCTCTTCCGGTGATCATCATTGATGGAGAATAACCGGTTGCTTCATGTTCAGAACTTCTGTAGGCTAACAGGAATAGAGGTATTAGGGTATCCCAATCTGTTTGATTATCAGAAACAAACATTGAGAGGTATTGACAAATAGTTCTATTATGTCTTTCGATCATTCCGTCTGATTGTGGGTGGAGAGGCGTAGTTCGAGTTTTCTTAATACCCAAGATTTTCATTAGTTCTTGCCATAATTCGGATTCAAAATTTCGTCCCTGATCAGAATGCAACTCTAAAGGAACTCCATGTCTTGATACGACGTGTGTTATGAATGCTTCTGCTACAGTCGTCGCTTCTTGATTAGGAAGAGGTGCAATTTCAGGCCATTTTGAAAAATAATCCATTGCAACCATTAAGTACTTGTTACCTCTCTCTGTCGTTGGAAGTGGACCGAGAATATCAACTGCAAGTCGTTCAAAAGGCTCTCCGGAAAGATATTGTGCCATTTTACCACGACTTCTTGTTCTAGGGCCTTTTCTACCGTTACATAAGTCGCATTTCTTACACCATTCTTCTACATCTCGGCGACAATTGATTCAATAAAATCTGTCTCGAACCCTGGCCAGTGTTCTTTTTACCCCAAAATGTCCTCCAGACAGGCTGCTATGAAGTTCTTGCAACACACTTTTAATGTGTGATTTTGGCAGTACCACTTGTCGAACTATACGTACTCCATCGGGACTTTCCCACTTCCGATATAATAGACCGTTCGAAAGATGCAAAGATTCCCATTGAGCCCAGTACGCCTTTATAATTCGACTATATTTAGATATTTCCTGCCAAAGAGGTCTTACTCCATTTCTAAGCCATTCTCGTATGACTCTTAAGTCATTATCTTTCTTTTGACTCTTCTTAATGTTTTCCAGGGAAGTCTGATTATTATCTTCTTCCTGTTCAACCGTGGTCATGCAGAGACTTACTTCTTCAGTTACGCTCTCTTTTTCTTCAAGTCTTTTACAGTACTGGCATTGTCGTTCTAAACAGGGTCGCCTAGAAAGAATATCGGCATTGTTATGGAGACGCCCTTTTCGATGTACTATGTCGAAGTTATACTGTTGGAGTCTCTCTATCCATCGAGCCACTTGTCCTTCTGGCTTTTTAAAATTCATTAGCCACTGCAAAGCGCTATGGTCTGTTCTGATTGCAAAATTTCTGTTATAAAGGAAGGTATGAAAGTGTTCTAGAGCTTTTATAATAGCTAGGAGCTCTTTTCTGGTAACGCAATAATTCTTTTCTGCCTTTCCTATGGTTTTACTAAAATATGCCATAACTTTTTCTTCACCTTCCTGTTCTTGTGATAAAACAGCGCCAATACCATGCTGAGATGCGTCACAATCCAACAGAAATTTTCCATCTTCTCGTGGATAGGCTAGGATAGGTGCTGTTGTAAGTAGTTTTTTTAAATCTACGAAGGCATTTTGACAATCCGGTGTCCAGTCAAATTCAATGTTGTTTTCGGTTAGTCGATAAAGAGGCTTAGCGATGCGGCCAAAATCTTTTATGAATTTTCGGTAATATGAACAGAGTCCAAGAAAACTTCTAATTTCTTTTTTATTTCCTGGTTTAGGCCAATCTTTAATAACTGAAATCTTCTCTGGATCAGTTTTAATTCCATCTGCTGAAACGATATGTCCTAGACACTACGCTTCTCTTTGAAATAGTGAACATTTCTTATAATTAAGCTTTAAGTTGGCATTTCGCAGTCTTTCAAATACCTCGCCTAAGTTTTTCAGATGTTCATCAAAGGTTTTGGACATAATCATTATATCATCAAGATATACTAGACATGTTTTCCAAGTAAGTCCTCTTAAAACCATTTCCATCAGGCGTTCAAACGTAGCTGGAGCATTACAAAGACCAAATGGTAGAACCTGAAACCTGTAGAGACCACGGCCAGTTGAAAAAGCTGTTTTGTCTCGATCATCAGGATGTACTTCTACTTGCCAGTAGCCGCTTTTTAAATCTAGAGTCGAAAACCATTTAGCACCTGATAAAGTGTTTAGTGTATCATCTATTCGTGGCAATGGATAACTGTCCTTTTGTGTAACATGGTTTAATCTTCTGTAGTCTACACAAAAACGAGTAGATCCGTCTTTCTTAGTTACTAAGACTACTGGTGAACACCAGGGGCCCGAAGCTTCTTCGATGATATCGGAATTTATCATGTCTTGTATTATGTTTTCAACTTCTTTTTGTCTAGCAAACGGTAATCTGCGTGGGGCTTGACGAATTGGTCTTGCATCTCCAGTATCGATTCTATGTTGAACTAGACTAGTACGCCCTGTAGATTTCTCGGATTCAAAAATGTCGTAGTTTTCATTAATAAATTCATTAGCTTTTTCTACTTCTTCAGTTGTTAAGTGATCAACATTTTTGATCAGTTCTTTCGCCAGGTTAGCGTCAACTTGGTAACTTAAAGCTGTATTCTTTTTCAAATACTTTTCGCACTTGATTATTTTTTCTATTGGCGTACAGAGTGCTATTTGTTGTTCTTTCTTCAACTTAAAAGGCTTTTTGGACAAATTAGCAACCCTTACTGGAATTATCTCATCTACATTCACGAGGCATCTGGCTATCAAGATTCCGTCATTAACAAGTTCCTCGCTTTCAACAACGCCGAAATGTAAACCTTCAGGTTTTTGACTCAGTCTCGCCAGGACTATACTTTCAGAATTATGAGGAATTTCTGTATCTTCACTAACTATAACTCTTACTTGAGGTGTAGACTCTTCAAAATTTAGGACTATTTCTTCATTTTCAATAAACAAAATTTTATTTTGAAGATCTATGATAAATTTGTTTTGCATAATGTCCATTCCAAGAATGCATTCATCTTTAATATCGGCTACAAGAAATATGTGTTTTATCAAGGTGTTGCCAATCTTTATGGTCGCCGTTACTTCTCCATGAATTGGAATAGTTTGACCTGAAGCTGTTTCAAGAACTAAGTTTGTTTTACATGGCTGTAGTTTTCTGTTCAGAAGTTCTTTGCGAACAAAAGATCTTGTTGCACCGGTATCAATAAGAAAAGTGCATTTTTGATTGTCAACGTAGCCCTTAAGTAATAAGTTCTGTTCATTTTTGTTTAAAGTATAACTGCGAATTTGGGTGCTTTTATTAGATTCAGCCGACGCCCGCCCCTTAGTGTCGACTTTTATTCGTTTCCCTGGCTATTGTTTGAATATCTGTGGTCAGTTGTAGGAGATCGACTTCTTACATACCTATCTCTACTAATATTTCTAGTAGGACTATATGATGGGCTTCTGGATGTCGATCTAGGCGACCTTCTGACATCATTATTGTATTCTTCTTTTCTCGCTTGGGATCCACTTCTACAATTGACCTGCAAATGTCCAATTCTTCCGCAGTTAAAACATCTTCTGTTTTGATTTTGAGCTTTTTGTTGATTTTGTTGAAGATTTTGGAGTATGTTCAACATCTGGGACAAAATAGGTTGTTGATTATCTGTGGTAGGGACTTGTTCATCTTCTCGAAATCTTATTTCTTTTAATCTTGGGCGAGATCTTGAAATACTTTTAGCCGCTTCAAACTCCTGGGCTGAAACTAGTGCTCCATTTAGCGTTTTGTGGTGTTGTAATCGGAGAGCCTGTTGCATTTCGATATCATGTAGTCCATCTATGAATGCCTGTATACCGATTTGTTCAAGAAAATCTTTAGGTGCCTGAGGGTATGCCAAATGTAGTAATCTTTTAATATCAGCTTCAAATTCTTGTAGGCTCTCGTTATGTTTTTGATACCGAACTTTAAGCTGACTTTGAAAAACCTGCTTCAGATGTTGTTGGCCATATCTTGTTTCTAAAGCTTGAACAAGTGAGTCATAAGTAGGTGAATCCTGAGGAAGGAATTGAAGGACGGTTGCTGCCTGGCCTCGAAGCGACACCACCAAGGAAGCTGCCATTTCGTTTTCACTCCAGCCATTTGCTCTAGCTGCAGCTTCGAATTGAAAACGATAAGTTTCCCACGCTGTTTGGCCATCAAACGTGGGTGGTTTTAAAATTTTGCTACTTCTAATTATGCCTGGATCAACGATGGAAGAGGAAATGGCTGTTTGTTCGGATTCGACATTAGTAACTGAAACAATATGAGATAAAGAAGCTTGGGTATTAATTTTGTTTGCTAACTCTACTATTTGTTTTTCTAAACTATATTTCAAATCGTTTTGTTGCTGCTTTAAATCGTTTTGTTGCTGTTCTATTTTATTTTCTAAATGATTTTGTTGTTGGTCTATTTTGTTTTCTAAATAATTTTGTTGTTGTTCTATTTTATTATCTAAACAGTTTTGTTTTTCTTCTAATATATCTATTTTATTAGTAATTCGACTTAGCTCTAACTGAAAATGCTCGTGAATTTGGGACAAACTATTCATAATTTCTACCTCTGCTTGTCTACGCCTCTCCTCCTCTTCTTTTCTAAGCTTTTTATCTTCCTCTTTCTCTTCTTGCCTACGTTTCTCTTCATTTTCTTTCTCTTCTTGCCTACGCTTCTCTTCATTTTCTTTCTCTTCTTGCCTACGTTTCTCTTCATTTTCTTTCTCTTCTTGCCTACGTTTCTCTTCATTTTCTTTCTCTTCTTGCCTACGTTTCTCTTCATTTTCTTTCATTTTTAAAAACCATGCTGGTGGTCCGGATGTATCCATTTCCTTCTCAACTTTAGATGATCTGGTATTTACCATAAACAATTCTCAATATCTTCTTCAATATCTCTTAAATCCCACCGCTGTCACCAATGTTACAACTTTTTCAAAGTAACTTTATTCAAACTCAAATACAATATAAACTTTAACAAACTGACAACTTTCAACTACTAAATCTGAATTACAACTGAACTATAGAATGTCAAACACATAATGTTTATATAGTTTTCTGACGTTCTAGATGTCACCAGACATTTCTGGGTTATTCCATGACATCCAGAATATTCTCGTACGTGACTACTTCTTCTTTCACGTCGAGGGACTCTTTCTATGTAGGAACAATCTACGGAACTGTCATAACAATATATTATAATACGTGCAATAAACTAATATTTAGATATTATTTACTAATTTATTTCAAATTTATCTTATTGTGTTCATGTTTTAAGGTGATACAGTAGCGATCAACAGGTAGCCAAAACGCGTTCCAAGATTGCGGCTGTAATTTTGAATATTTTTTCGAGATATTTGGCACACGTATTCGTAATGTAATAAAGAATGGCGGTACAGAGCCCAATTTGAAAAATATCTTAATATGTGGAAATTCCTCTGTAATTAAATACAATATTAAAAAAGCGAGCCTGTACCGCCATTAAGAAGAACAAAAAAATACACTTTCTTCAAATAAACTTTTTTATCCGATGCCTAGATTTTATGTCATTTTGGCAATGAAATAAAAAAATTTAGTAGTTCCAAAATGACACAAACTCTAGGCATCGGATAAAAAAGTTTATTTGAAGAAAGTGTATTTTTTTGTTCTTCTTAATGGCGGTACAGGCTTGTTTTTTTAATATTGTATTTAATTACAGAGTAATTTCCACATATTAATATATTTTTCAAATTGGGCTCTGTACCACCATTCTTTATTATATTACGAATATGGGTGCCAAATATCTCGAAAAATATTTAAAATTACAGCCGCAATCTTGGAACGCGTTTTCGCTACCTGTTGATCGCTACTGTTTTCTCTTAATGAAATTAGCGTGATTATTTCATTCATAGGAGATTCTGACCAATAGAAAGCTACAAAAATCTGAATTAAATCGATAATTTTTGATAATCTTCCGTCGTTAAGTATATTACGTCAGATGCCCTTCGTTGCTCCGAAAAAATACATTCAGTGACATTAATGACAATTAATGTTTTAAAAATTATAAAAGTGATGACTTTCAATCGTCAAATATTTATAAAAACTCTGTGTTTAATTGTACTAATTTGTACTTACATAAATAAATTACAATAAAATTTTGGTTTTGAACAGTTTTATTTATGAAATAATAATCGCAACAAATTGCACTCGATCTCTAAAATTAATATAGAATTTTTGCCCTCGTGACACTTTGACATAATTTCAGTCGCCTTCGGCTCGTGAAATTAAAACTGTCAAAGTGTCACTCGGGAAAAATTCAATAATTTTAGAGCTCTTGTGCAATTACTACTGATAATGCGATGAAATAAAATTATTTTGACATAATATTTAAATGTCAGATCAGTAGACAATTACAATGGTTTTGGAAACCAATATCGTCGTCGTGGTAACCCATTATATTGAAAGTTTGGTTTTGACAACGTTGTCAAAGAATTAATTTGTGTATTTTTACTTCTAAATAAAAATTGATATAACTCTATTTTGTGTGGCTTTTTCCCAAACGTAGGCCCTAAAAAAATATTGTTCCTAACTCATGCGGAAAGTGTCTTCCCCGCACACGACTGCTTGCCCGAACTCCGCTATGGCGTCGTTCGGGTCAAAGGCAGTCTCGTGCGTGAAAGTATCACTTTCCGCACTAGTTAGGAAAATAACTATTTATTCACTACGTACGTAAATTCAAGTTCAAACCTTGTTCAGTCAGTTGCTGGTAAGTATTTTGGGCTTATTCTATTTAAAAATATTTATTGTTTTTTAATCGTTAATGAAGCGCTTATAACAGGATGCGATTAAATTTAAAAAATAATTGCAGAAGCCCTTATTTGTTTGGAACGATAAAAAAACAAATAAAATGTTTGAGACGAAAAGTTGATTTTTACAGTTTTTTAACAAAATTGTTTAAATAAAATTGAAATCTCTATTTGCATGAGTGACTTCTTGACTCTTATTTTGAGGTATTTCACGAATGTGATTTTGCAAAAATATCTCATGGGAATATTTTTCGAACAGATCCGAGCTTCCCGGAAAATAAAAACAATGCTTTAAATGAAATAAGTCGAAAATATTTATAGTAGGTTGATAAAAATTACAAGCCGAGGTTGCCGTGAACAAATTTAGAATAGCCATGTTAATTTCCAATGTTCGGAACGGACACGGCAACATCAAGAAGAAGTACAAAATGGTTATAAACCGTTTTATAATTTGCCTGGCTTTGATGCATTTTTTTTTAAATAGCTATTAGTAGATCGATTGTTTTCGTGAATACATTACATATTTTAAAAATAATACACCATCAATAAAGCACAGGTTTGCATAAAAATGCATATTTTATTATGACATATAAATGATGCGATTTTAAAGCATCGACACATATATTATACTCCTACAGAATAAATAAAAAGAGAGTTCAAACATTTTCCTTTTTGGAATATTTAAACCATCCCATAAGCCTACCTCTCTATTTGCCACTCATAGTTGTTGTCGATTAAGGTAAGCTATGTGATGAGTAATGTGATGAAAATGAATATTCCGCAATATTATTTTCTATAATATATTGTGACCTGTATTTCAAATTTAAACCTAATCAAAACAAAAATGTAGAAAATAATGTCAACAAAACATAATTATAGCAAAAAAACAAGACACTATAGCAATCAATATCTAAAATTATTACTTTCCAGAAATTAAAATTCCTTCAAAAGTTCAGAAAATGATGAAACATTTCATAATTTTATACTTGTATAGGCGTGATGGCCCCTAGTATACATTAGGCTTTTCAATATTTATATTATTGATTGAGATGATCTAAAAGTTGAAATCTACCGGGTGTAACAAAAATACAGGCCATAAATTTAATCACATATTCTTGGACCAAAAATAGTTCGATTGAACCTAACTTACCTTAGTACAAATGTGCACATAAAAAAAGCTACAGCCCTTTGAAGTTACAAAATGAAAATCGATTTTTTCTAATATATCGAAAACTTTTAGAGATTTTTTATTGAAAATGGACATGTGGTATTCTTATGATGGTAGTATCTTAAGAAAAAATTATAGTGAAATTTGGACACCCCTTAAAAATTTTATGGGGGTTTTGTTTCTTTAAAGCCTCCGAAACTTTTGTGTACGTTCCAATTTAATTATTATTGTAGTACCCTCAGTCAAACACAGTGTTTTAAAAAACACTTTTTCGAAAACTCAGTTTTTATCGAGATATTTTGAATATTTTTCTAATCCACCACATATTTGTATATGGTTAAGTACGATTACGGAGACTTGGTGATAATATGAAAATTTATTTATGATTTACATTTTTAGGTATATTTTGAACCATATTAAAAAAGAAGCCACATCTCAATAAAATGTGTTTTATCGAAAAAGAGGCAAAAAAGTTTTAAAAACACTGTGTTTAACTAATGGTATCGCAGTATTAGTTTAATTGGAACGTAGACGAACATTTGGGGGGTTTAAAGACACAAAACCTCCATAAATTCTTTATGTGAACATATTAAAAAAGAAGCCGCATCTCGATAAAAACTGCCTTATCGAGAAAATACTAAGAGGCAAAAAAGTTTTGAAAATATTGAATTTAACTAATGGTACCACAATAATAATTTAATTGGCACGTACACAAAAGTTTGGGGGGGTTTAAACGAACAAAACCCCATAAAATTTTTAGGGGGTGCACAAATTTCACTATAATTTTTCTTTAAGATGTTCCCGCCATAAGAATGCCACATGTCTATTTTCAATAAAAAATCTCTAATAGTTTTCGATATATTCGAGAAAATCGAGTTTCATTTTGTAACTTAAAAGGGCTGTAACTTTTTTATGTGCATATTTGCACTAAGGTAAGTTAGGTTCATTCGATTTATTTTCAGTTCCAGAATAGGTACTTTCATTTATGACCTGTATTTTTGTTACACCCTGTATTTTCAACAGGGAATTAAAGAATTAATAGTTTTAATACATGGTACTCTTTTATCATCACGCAACTATGTTTCTGGTCTTCATTTTGAGTCTTGTAATACTTGTAATATTCCGATTATTTTTGTGTCTATGGCTTATGGCAATAATTTATTGTTTTAGGTTTTGTATTTTTATTCTGTGGTGCTAGCATCAACTTTAACAGAAGCTATCAACGATGAAGATAATGGCCAATATCATCCAGATGATGAAGGAAGATATGTCCCAGATGATTCTGGCAAATATGTACCTGATTATAGTGGTGCATACCATGATGATGGTACTGGTCGGTACTCAGGAGACGATAGTGGAAAATATGCACACTTAGAAGGTACGGTTTTCTTTTTATTTCAACAGATTTTAAACGTTGTGTTTTATTTATTGCTTTAATATTTTGTTAAATTTTTTAATAGACATAATATGTCTCTGAACGAGTATATAATACTACCCACTAAGATGGTATGGCGTTTATCATACACAAGACCATTGATAAGAGAAGAATTTTATGTCTTAATAATGTCGATTACAAAACGCCTTAAGAAATAGCATGTCAACCGTATACTATGTTTATTTATTGCAATAATCGGCAAAAAGTAACGGACGTCATTGCAGAATAAGAAATGGAAACCAAAAATGAAGGAGGCACCCGCTAAATATAAATTTGCCAAGAAGAATATGTGATATCAAACACTTGGTATAATCTGCCTTAAGATAAACTGAAGACAAGAACGCAAAATGTTAAAGAAACATTAAAGCACGTTTTAACACAAAGGAAAAAGAAAAATTAACAAATAAACATAACAACGAACTAAAGAAAACAAATATAACAAGAGATAGAAAAGTAGAAGATGCATGGCAAAGCATAAACAAATAATATATTATGTGAAGATACTTGGTGCAATTTTTAATCCCCTGAATTTTTTGCATATAAATATTATTGCGAATTCCGAAGACGTTGTAGGTTACTTGGCGTAAATAAAAAAGTTTCCTGAGTAAGTGGAAGTTGAGGATTTTGCTTGTAGTCAAACGTCAGACCACATACACTGGCATATGTGTTTTAGGTATATCTCTGCAATTCGTGCTCTTTTATTGTAGAACTTTTTTGCACATCTTTTGCACATTCAGAGCAGGTGTCTACCTGTGGACGTGCTAAAAGCAGAGGAAAATGTTCCTGGAAAAATCTTTAAATAATTATTTTTTTATGAATCATTGTTAGCAAATTATTAGCAAATTTAATTTGTTTTTTGGTCTAAATAATGATTCCTTTTCCTGTGTAATGTGCAATCTTAGTAGGAAAACTCTTAATATGAGTCTGAATCTGATGTAGATACTAAATTCTCAGATTTATCATTCTATGACATATTTTCCACGTTTATCTAGTGGTGCTTTTACTTGCATAAAAAGTTTAGAAATTCTTCTAATTTGCTTATGATACACTATCAATTTCCATGAAAGCTTTTTTGCAAATAATAATTTTACCATCCGAGCCTGTCAGGGAGTGACTAAAGTTATGTCATTTATTCTCGGGATCTTCGTTTAGAGATCGTCTCTGTTTCACTCCACACTTTCCCATAAGTCCTTGTAATCTTGTGCATTGTTGGTAAGCATGCTTCTGAATTTAGCAAGTATTTCAGCCCTTATATCCGCATTAAATTTTTCAAAGCAGTTTAAGTCTTATCGACATTCCCCTCCTAGTTTTTTTGCACGTAAAACATTACCTCTATACAAATTGAAGAGTCTCAGATGCAGAATGCACCAATTTAATAAAAATTAAAATGGTAAATAGTGATTTAAACTTGAGACTTTTCGCGTTAAAAGTTCTTACTGGTACATCCTTAATCTGCGACTTTTTCAATTAATAAGACAGCAGACGACGAATATAGAAAACGAAAGGGAAACGATCACATTCCGCCTTCATTCGTCTAGGAAAAGGACAGCAGAGAAACTTTCAGTACTCAAACCGAGTAAAGGAAATAAAATAATAAATGATGGTTTTGCTTGTTTTCGATTCATAGGGTTGCACTTTCAACCCTCTGAATCGAAACAAGCAAAACCATTATTTATTATTTTATTACCTCTATAATTTTAATATTCTTCCCCGCACAGCCTCGCTTTCTTAATAATTTTTGAATAAATTTATAGTTGCTTTTTGGTCCTATCTTTTTTCACTTTTTTCTGTATTTAGAATTCCGTCCTGCAAGTACTTACTTCATTATTTTTTATGGGTTTTGTTTTATTGAGAAAGTCATTAACTACAGTTTTATTGGAAAAAAATGCATACTCGATTGTTAGAAATTCTTGACGAATAAGTAATATGTTTTAGTTGATCTAGTGGTTCTAGTTCATCATCATCAACCCGTACGCGTCCACTGCTGGACATAGGTCTCCCTCAGCTCTTTCCATCTTTCTCTGTTTTGTGCGGCTTGCATCCAGTTGCCGACGATACGTTTCAGATCGTCAGCCCATCTGGTTGGTGGTCGTCCTCTGCTCCGTAGTGCTTCTTCCCGTGGCCTCCACTCGACAATACGTTTTGTCCATCGGTTGTCTGACAATCTGGCGACGTGTCCTGCCCAATTCCACTTAAGCGACGCGATTCTTTCGACGGCGTCCGCTGTTTTTGTTCTACGACGTATTTCTTCGTTTGGGATTCGGTCCCTCAGGGAGACACCCAACATCTGGCGCTCCATAGCCCTTTGAGTTATGCGAATCTTGTTCACTACCTTTTTTGTGAGTGTTAATGTTTCCGCTCCATAAGTGAGTACAGGCAATACACACTGGTCAAAGATTTTCCTTTTCAGGCATATGGGTAAGTCCGATTTAAATGCATAGCTCAGTTTACCAAACGCTGCCCAGGCTAATCCTATGCGACGTGGGAGCTCGCACGTCTGGTTATCTCTTCCCAATCGAATTTCATGTCCCAAGTACTTATAAGATGCAGTCTGCTCAATATTCATTCCATCAAGAACAATATTACGATTTAGCACCAGATTAGTCATTATTTGCGTCTTGTTGATGTTAATCTTTAGTCCGACCTCTAAGGAAGCGTGATATAACTTGTTCAACATTATTATTGCATCATCCATACGATCGGCTATAAGGACGATGTCATCTGCGAATCTCAAATGACTGAGCTTCTCTCCATTTATGTTGATACAATATTCGTTCAGATCTGCCTTCTTAAAACTGTGTTCCAAAAGGGTTGTGAACAGCTTTGGTGAGATGGTGTCTCCTTGCCGTACTCCTCGCTGTATACAGAATTTATTTGTTTGTTGATCAGATAGTCTTACGCTAGCCGTTGCGTTGTGGTAGATATATTTTATCATGTTAGTATAGCGATAATCTATTCGGCATTCTGTCAATGCTTTTAACATTTTCTGCTGGTTTATCGTATCGAACGCTTTCTCGTAGTCCACGAATATCAGTGCCAATGGTTTGTTGTATTCCGCAGACTTCTCGATCAAGTTTTTTATTACCAGTAAGTGGTCGTTAGTGCTGTATCCGGATCTGAAGCCAGCTTGTTCTCTAGGCTGATAGAAGTCTAACTTAGCCTCCAGTCTCTTTTTGATAATTTTTGTGAAAAGTTTATATATGTGTGATAGCAGACTGATAGGACGGTAGTTTTTTAGATCTGTTATGTCACCTTTCTTGTGCAATAAAACAATGACTGCATTGTTCCATTGAGAAGGCGTTTTTCCTTGGTAAATGCATTCGGTGAAAAGTTTGGCCAAAACCTGGATAATTTTATTTCCACCTTGTTTGATTGCCTCGATCACTACTCCGTCATCGCCAGGGGATTTATTATTTTTCATTTCTGAAAGTGTCTTTTTAACTTCGTATGGTGTTACTTCTGGCATTAATTCTGATCCCTGGTTTGTGATTTTGGACAGGAGCTGATCTTGCCCTGCGTTGGTGCTCTCATACATTTCGCGATAAAACGATTCGACAACCTTAAGGATTTCGGCTCTATCCGTAGCAATGCTGTTGTCTTTATTTCTTATTCTGTACATATTTTTGTTGCCAATGTTATTCGTATTTCGCCGCAAAACTTTTAAACTTTTGTTTTCTTGAATTATTTGAGTTATTTCTCTTGTATTGTTTTCTCTTATGTCTTTTCGGATCGACCGATGGATATCTTTATTTAATTTCTTCAGTGTTGTGTAGTTGGAGTCGTATTTTTCCGTCAGTTGTCTTCTTTTACTTATTAACTCTTTGGTATTTTGGCTTAATTTTTCTTTATGGGTCACGACCGTCGGGCAGCACTCCCTTTCGGTTTCTTTAAGTGCCTCCGTTATGAGATTATTTGCTAGTTCGATGTCTTCTATTTCGTTTTCTAAGTCTTGTATACGTCTGGTTAGTATATCTTCATAGAGGTCGTTGTTTTCTGGAGGAATCCATTTCTTCTTTCGTGTTTTGAAGACCATCTTTGTTCTTTCCAAGTTGACATTTAATTGTATCCTTGCTCGGATTAATCTGTGGTCGCTTCCTATCGAAAATTTGTTAAGTACTTCAATATCTTTAATTATTTCTTTTCTGTTCGTTATGATAAAATCTATCTCATTTTTGACACTGCCATCTGGGCTTATCCATGTCCATTTACGCTGAGGCTTTTTATCGAAAAAAGAGTTCATCACGGATAAATTTTCCTGGTGTAAGAAGTTAAGCAGTCTTTGCCCTCGTTCATTTCTTTCGCCGTAGCCATACTTGCCTATTGCTACTTCTGCATCATCTTGTTTAAAGCCCATTTTCGCGTTAAAGTCGCCCATAACTATTGTGTAGTATGCTGGTGTAGTATGTAATGCTGTTTGTAGGTCGTCATAAAATATTTCAGTTTCTTCATCCGAGTGGCTAGTCGTTGGAGCATATGTCTGGATTATCTTAAGGTTATATCTTGCATTTAATTTGAAGATGAGGTACACAATCCTGGGACTTATGCTGTTAATTTTAATTATATTTTGGGCGTGCTTTCTATGTATAATGAATCCTACTCCACCATTTGAAGTGTCTTCTTCTCCTCTAAAATGAAATAAGTGCCCCGATTTAAGGGTAATTTGCGCTTCTCCTCTTCGTCTGATTTCACTGAGGCCGATGATGTCCCATTTTATTGTTTTCAGTTCTTCCTCCAGTTCCATCAACTTCTGGTCCGATATAAGAGTTCTAACATTATATGAGGTGATATGCATTTGTAGTTCTTTGTGGTAGCCTGATCTTTTCCGGGGATTCTTAGCACCCTCTGCTCCAACCCTTTTCCACCCGCTACCTTGGCTGGGGGTGTTGGAGCCGCCGGAGACTGAGGGCCGTTCAGTAGTTTCGTCTTTCATGGAAATTTGAATTTGGGGTTTTAGCCATTAAAACGCCACGCTTGGCTAGTGCGTGTTGGCGAGTTGGTTAGGATGTGGAAGGAGGAAATGGTGGAGATGGGAATGCTTTGGGTTTGGACATGGTTTCCCAGGTAAAGGGATGTTGGGGAAATCCATGAGCTCGCGTAGGGCAGGTGTGCTATTCCTGAAGTAGATCTATTCCCTACCGGGATCGCAGAGAAGTAACTACCCGCTACCACTCAGTGGTTCTAGTTGCAGTAAATATAATAGTCTTGCAATTTTGCGCCAATAATTAAATCGAAAATAATAGCTTGTTCTTTTAGTGGAGATTTTCGACTAGGTTTATTATTTGGACCTAGTTTATTGAGATGCAACAGTATACACCAGTACAGTATATTGTTTTGAGAAGTGATAGGAATTTCCGTTGTTGATAAATTATTATTCACCATTTTATTTTTAAATATAAATAAAACAAAAGACTAAGTTTTAAAATAAAACACTTTATTTTAATAATAGCCATATCTAAGTACGGCTCTGACTTTAATGGATGTTGATAAAAAACGAGTCCGATGTGTTGATTAATGATTGTATTTAGTTTGATTTCAAAAATGAATACATATATATTTTTGTTTTTATGTTTTCTATAACATTAACTTTGTAAAGTAAAAAATATCACTTTTTAGTCTATAATGTGCGACCGCTCCCGTATGAAAAAAATTGTGATTCGGTTTCTTTGCGGAATCCTGTTCAAAAATCGAACGAAATGAAAAATCTTCCGTTATAAATTTCTTTAGGTTTTTTGGGTCATGCTAAATAAAAAAGGTCTCCTGTCATTTTTCTAAAAATTGGTAGTTTTAAATTGAATTTTAAACATTCTAGGCCTGGATCGCGCGTACCAAAAAAAATTATTAATAGCCAGCTGAAAATTTGTTAATAGCTTAATGGTGTCGGACAAACTTTGATGTCGAGGAACACTGGAACAGGGGAAATTTTAATTGTGGCACAGGTTAAAAGTTTCGAACGACCGACTACGAAAACATTACATGTATTTTGTCGGACAGAACTTATAATTGATTTGATACCCTTTCATTAAACTCTCATGCAAAAACCAGACTGCTAATAGCTTAATGGTGTCGGACAAACTTTGATGTCCAGGAACACTGGAACAGGGGAAGTTTTAATTGTGGCACAGGTTGAACGTTTCGAACGACCGACTACGAAAACGTTACATGTATTTTGTCGGACAGAACTTCGAACTCTCAGTTCTGAGATGATGAGAGTCTTCAAACTCTCATGCAAAAATCAGACTGCTATTTATCACCATCATAATTCCAGTCATTTGGCATGTTCTATGTGTCGAACTTATTAAAATGCCCAACATATCTGTCTGACGAAGATCTCATATATTATGTAAAGTTTGCTATTGTGTGTGTGTGCGTTTTTTTTATAGAGGTAGGAAATATATTTACGTATCATCAGCACTAGATGACCAGCCTGGTATGTCGGACTCGTGAGTTACAATGCCGACTAAAACCCTTTCTTCTGCCTTTGTTTCCCCCGCTGACCTACCGTGAGGTATTACTGCACGGGTGGAGGATCTAAATTTTTTTTGCTCTTCCTTCGTGCTGTCAAAGTTTTCTTCTAATCGTCTCTATTTTCTGCTCGTGTCCTTTCAATTCGACGAAGTTCCTGGAGAACTTGCATCGCAAAGGTGCTGATTGCATCCCAAGCTGCTGTCGATGAGAGCATTGTTCCTACTAAGGTCTCCGGTCAGATTTTTTGGTTGATAATCGTTTCCAGAGAATTGCGCAGCAAGTTGAAACGAGGACACACGAAGAACACGTGCTCCACGTCTTCACTTATTCCGAGACAGGATGAGCACTCTGGAGAGTCGTTATTTTAAAGCGGTATAAGTATGCTCGAAAGCAGCCATGCCCTGAGAGCATCTGCGTCAAATAGTAATTGACCTCACCATGTGTGCGATTCAGCCAGACATTTAGCTGTGGTATAAGACGATGTGTCCATCTGCCGTTTGTTGTGGAATCCCACTGTATTTGCCATCGTCTAATGCTGTTTTGGCGTTCTCTTCTTCTATGTTCATCTCTCTCAGTTCTTTGCCGATAAAAGCTAGCTTCTAAACTAAGCTTTCTTCAGCAAACACTCCAATAGGTAGCATTCCGGCTATGACGTGTATTGCATCATCAGATACTGTGCGGAATGCGCTGGCAACTCTCAGTGCGCTCAAGCGATACACTGATGCAATCTTTCTCCGTGATTTTTGAGTTCCGAGGGCGTCAGCCCAAATGGATATTCTATCGGTTAATACTGAGGTAATTACTGACGACAGTAATATTCTCCTGATTTGTTTTGGGCCACCTATATTCGGCATTAGCCGTGACAAGGCTGCTCTGACTACTGACGCTTTAGCACTCACATGCTCCACCTGCTGCTTGAAACTTAGTTTGGCATCAATCATCACACTCAAGTAACGAATGAATGGTTGTGATGTGATTTTATGTTCTCTCATATTCAGCGTGACAGTTTCCATCTGTTTCCTACTAGTAATAAGTATTGCCTCAGTTTTGTGCTTAGCTAATTTTAAATTAACTGTATTCATTAACTGGCAGATTCTATCGAAGATGATGTCAAATGTGAGATTCATTTCTTCAAGGTACTTTGCGACAATGACCACAGCCACGTCATCGGCATATGCCACGAGCCTAGCACCCCTTGGTAATTCTACCTTTAATAGTCCATCATACATAATATTCCACAAGAGAGGTCCTAGTACAGAACCTTGTGGTACTCCTCCAGTGATTCTGAATTCCTTGGGGCCAGACTTTGTGTCATACTTTAAAAGTCGATCAGTAAAGTAGCTCGTCACTATCCTTGTTAAATATGCCGGTACATTAATTTCGATAAGACCTCGCATAATGCAATCCCAGTTGGCGGAGTTGAAAGCAGTTTTGATATCCATTGTGGGTACGAAACAATACTTCTTCGTACCCCTATTCCATCTGGTGCCTGCAATCGCACCCTTAGCTGTGTTAACTGTTAACGACAAGATTAATTGCATCCAGTGTTGAGCGACCTTTTCGAAAACCATGCTGATTGCTATTGAGTAGTGGTTCAACTGCCGCTTAGATTCTTTGATGGATTATTCGTTCTAGAATCTTGCCAGCTGTATCTAGCATACAGAGAGGATGATAAGATGAAGGTTCTTCCGGTGGTTTCTTCTCTTTTGGGAGAAGCACTAATCTCTGTTGCTTCCATATGTGCGGGAAAGTGCCCTCTTTGATGCATGTATTGTAAACCTCCAGGAATATTTCCGGTGATTTGTTGATAGCTGCTTTTAAAGCGATGTTTGGGACTCCATCTAAGCTTGGAGTTTTATTGTTTCCTACTCTATTACATACTACTCGATTTGATGAAAGAAATTCTTTTGGGGGAAAAGTGTAGTAACAATCTTCTCTAGAAGTTGAGGACATGTAGGAGTAAGCATTGATTGGCTTTTCAGGTGAGTCACAACTACCTTATATGGTCTGCCCCACGGATAATTCTCTATCTCATTGAAAAGCTCTATCCAGCATTGTTTTGCTAGCAAAACGGTTGTTTGCAGCAAACAACCTGCTAGTTTTCACAATCACAAACTTGTCAGGATGACATGTTCCACAATTAAAATCACGTTCTACAATTAAAACCTGCCCTATTCAAGCTATTAACAAATTTTCAGCTTGCTATTAATAAACTTTTTTTAAAGCACAGGATCCAGGCCTATTCAATTTAAAGATTCTGATGAATAGACGGGGCTTACTTCAATTTAGATCATTGTTTTTAATTGTTAATTATGTGCGTCTACTCGACTTCTGGTTTGTTTAAAGGGGCCATTTTTTTAACAGGAATCCGCAAAGAAACCCAATTAGAAATTTTACAGGAGCGGTCTCAAAACATGTACCTACTATTTGTAAATAATTTACTACAGTGAAACTACTTTTATAAAATGGCAAATATATCGGAAATGAAATTAAGGACACTATATTCGCCGGTCCGGAAAAAGAATGACGTAACCGAAAAAGCAACATTCTTCAGGAGAGCAAATAAAAACGATTTTTAAATATTTCAAATAGGGATTAAATATCCAGAAGCTTCGGTATAACGTTTATTTTTAAAGCGATAATTTCTATTTTCGTCCCTATTGGTTCGAAAATTGTTATTTTAATTTAATTCCCCCGTTTCCAACCCTATCTACAGTTGCGTCATTCTTCGTCTTAATTTTTTACATATCTAAAATAGTAATTAGGTGAGAAGTAATCATGTACGAGCATCGGCATGGCATTTATTCTTACAATGGCTTTTGTTTTCATCCCTATTGATTTAAATTTCATTATTTTAATTTAATCCCCCCATTTTCAACCCTAGCTACGGTTGCGACATTTTACATCTTAAAACGATTATTTTGCTGTATTATATAGAAAATTATTTTTCTGTGCGAAAAAACGATTTTTAAATAGTTGGCATGGCGTTTATTCTTACAACGATGTTTTATTTTTATCCCTATTAGTTCAAATTTGATTTTTATAATTTAATCCTCCATTTTCAACCCTATCTACAGTGACGTAGTCGTGCATCTGAAACAAGGTCTATACAAAGGTACGTACCTATTTCAATAACGACGCAACTACCTTGCAGTGGCTTAGCACCTAGTTACAGTTCTGTCGTTTTGTATTATCTGTACACAGTATTTTTGAAGTTAATTTCCCAATAAGCAGGAATTGACAAAATTTGCAGTTATTGTTTTTCTGGACCGGCGATGTAGTTCTGAATCAGGTCCGATCTCCTATGTGTCATGTTCTACAAAATAACATTTTTTTTAATTTAAACTACCACGAGGCGGTATCTTGGTTATTTACAACTAGTCACAAAATATTAGACTAACGAACAAGTTTTTTTTATTGGCAATCTTAAAACTAATTTTTGTTGAGTTCTCCCCAATGGTATTCCTGAATTTTCTTAGCCAGCTTAAACCTAGCACTTAACTAGCACTAACTCGAAAGGTTTAGTTCTTTTGAGTCTTCTCACTATTCCATGCTGATCCAGGAGTTGAATAGCCTCTACGTTTGCATGGTTATGAAGTTTGTTTTCATGTCTCTTTGCGAATACTTTAATGATATTTGCCATGATTTCCACACCTAGGTATCTGTGTAGATACGTCTTATGTACCAGGGAGCATTTACAATATCTCTTAGTACTTTATTTTGAAAATTTTGGATCATTTTGATGTTACATCTCCAGATCTGTATATGTCCCCAGCCATATGTCCATACCGGCTTAGTAATTGTTTATATATCATGAGCTTTTTATGTACTGACAGTTCTAAATTTCTTCCGAGCAGGTAGTACACTTTTCTATATTTGATGTTCAATTCTATTTCTTTCTTATTGATGTGTTCTTTCCATCTCAGCCTGATATATCTAGGTTTATACCCAAATATTTTGCTGTATTGACGTAATATGGTATAGTAGTGCCATTTATTACTATTGGAGTTTTATTTATTTTTTTGTTGGTGAAATCTACATGTACTGATTTAGTCCCAATTGAGTTTAACCCTCCGTTACTCGCACACGGTGTATGTGACCGGCCCTCTAAATAACTTGCTATAACTCTGATTGTAGTGGAGATTTTGAATTTCTGCTGCATACACCTCTTCAGTCATCATTCAACTGTGTTTGAAGTCCACGTGCAGTGTAAAAAAGAGCATTGTACTTTTATTATTAGGCAACACCTATTAATTAGTAAGGTAATTAAAAGTAGTAAGTTTTAATTAGTAAGACAATTTAAGATCATTCTTTATTTTCAATGTTTATATATTTGTTTATTTATATTTAGATATGGATTACGAGAAGGGGAAACAAAGATTATTAAAATTATTTGAATAAGTATCGACTGACGAGGAAACGTATGAAGATGGTGATGAACAAAGTTACTTTTTGTTAAAGTAATATAATGTTGACACAAACGCATATCTACAAAATTATATGATTATATATTCAATAACTAATATATTTGTACACAATTTTGCAAAAAAAAATTTCAAATATTGCTGACCCATATTTTTGGACCCGGTCTTCTGCACCGTGCGCGAGTATTCGATCACAAAAAATTGGCGCTAGTAACGAAAAGTTAATACGCCATTTCTTGGTTCATGCAGTATCCTCATTGAGTGTCTCTTGCAATTTTACTTTTGCTTCAATTTCATTACCATCAACTGCTAATATGTTTGTGTCATCAGCAAACGTATCAGTTGTGGTTATATCTAATACCGGTATGTCGTAGGTGTACAGCAGATAAAGTAATAAACCTAAAACACTACCTTAGGGTACTCAAGCACTAATTATTGTTCTTAATTCAGATTAACAGTCTTCATATTTTATTCCAAACAATCTTTCACTACTGAACGATTTTAGTAATTGACTATGTTCTTTAGGTAAAATTAAATTTAGTTTGTATTCTAGCCCATCATGTCAGACTTTATCAAAATCCTGGGCAATATCCAGAAAAACTGCCGAACATACTTTTCTCCCTCTAGTGTTTTTTCTATTTGATCATTGATTCTGTGGACCTGGTCTAGTGTTGCGTGATTATTTCTAAACCCAAATAATTGATGTAGAGAGAAAATAAATTTTTATTCTACATATATCTAGGCTTTAGTGTTTTTAATAAGCGTATTTCAGACAATTTTGAAATTACCTACAACAATGATATTGGCCGATAATATTTATGATGTTACCTCGTTTGATGGTTTCCCAGGTTTTGCTATCATAGTTATTTCCGCTACTTTCCAGCATCATGGAAAGTACTTAAGTCTAGTCGATTCATTGAATACATTTGATAGCTTAACTATTTCTTCTGGGCAACTTTTTCAAAATTTCTCCTCTTATGAGGTCGTACCCCGGTGCATTTTTTCGATGATTGATACGAAAGAACATTTTTTTTTCTATTGCCAAATAAATTCAATATTTAAATAATTATTCCAATCTATAAAAAAACGAAAGAACATAAGAATGTTTTTATAGAATAGAATAATCATGTAAATATTGTATTTTGTTTGGCAATAGAAACAAACTAAATTGTTTAGGTAAATTAAATTATGATTTTTAGTTTTTATTTTGCAAGTTATAAACATATATTTTTTAAAGGATAATTCTATCGTTTTTTAGATAAATATCGTCATCAAAGGGATAAACAATTTCCTTATAACCCACAAAACAATTTTAAATCACAACAAATAATAAGGTCACAGAAACTACTTAGTGATAAATCATTACAAGGGAATTTTCCTTCTGCAAGTACAGCAAAAACTCAATATGTTCAACCAAAACCTAATTTCATAAATACATCTCCCGTTAAATTTGGAACATATGATGATAACCGCTGGAAAATTATCAAGTTGGCCAATAACGTTAAAGATGATGGATTCCATTGGGAGTAAGTATTCTATTATATTCTAATAAGTATTTATTTGCATATAATATGTTCGGATAGCTTATGGGTATACAAAATTATTATACAAATTACACTTACAGGAACAACCATTGTCAAATTACATACTAACATTAATTGCATACAAAAATAGAACGGGGGGTTAGACAAGGAGACCTAATGTCACCGAAACCTTTTAATACGGTCTTAGAACATGCTTTCAGGAATTTGGATTAGATGACACTGGGAATAAAAATAGATGGAGAATACCTAAACAACTTACGTTTCGCCATGATATAGTCTAGCTGAGGATCTAGGTATGGCAAGAAGGCTGGTACAGGAACTCGTTGTGGCTATAGAAAATGTAGGTTTCATCTCAAAAATAAAAATAATGACAAAAGACCCCGCAGAAACCTTATGGGAAATGGCTCTCTGTCAAATGCTCTAAAACTTTGGGTTCTGGTAGTCCTTGATGTATAGAACAAAATCCTCAATGGGCGCGTTGCTCCAAAAAATCATGGTTTCAAGATATAAGCCTCTGAAGTTATAATGTGAGGACGTTTGAGTTGAAATAAATTCATTTTCTCGGGAATGGGCAACTCTGGAGCTAAATTACGAATTAGGTCGATTTTTATTTTTAAATTATAATTTTTTGGCATATATATCATACTAGTGACGTCATCGATCTGATGATTTGATAATGCATGATTTTTTTAAATAAGGATAGGGGTCGTGTGACAGCTCATTTGAAAGGTTCTCCAATTCTCTCTCTCACTGATATAAATATTAACATAATTATTTATACAGGGTGCCCAGATATTTTTTCAAATGAAATTAGTTGAGACAAAAAGAAGAATGTATATAATTTATTTAATTCGACATACATTTTACTGCTGGCAGAAAACAGAAAAAAAATGTTAATTTGAAAAATAAACATTGCTTATCGCTTAAATTAAATGTTCAAACTGCTAAAAGGCAAGTGGATGGCAGCTCTAATATTGAATTTAATCGAAAAACAATTGTATTTATTTATGAAATAAACATTTTTTTTTCTGTTTTCGGACAACAGTAAAATGTATTTCGAATTAAATAAATTATATATTATATTCTTCTTTTTTCTCAATTAATTTAATAAAAAAAATATTTGAGCACCCTGTATAAATAATTCTGTTAGAGTTTATATTAATGAATAGAGAGTTAAATAAACTTTCAAATGAGCTATCACACGACCCCTGTTCTTATTTAAAAAAATCATCGATTGCGTCATCACGCCCAGATGGATGACGTCACTAGTATGATATATATGCCAAAAAATTATAATTTAAAAACAAAAATCGACCTGATTCGTAATTTATCTCCAGAGTCACCGGTTCTCGAGAAAATGAATTTATTCCAACTCAAACCTCCTCACCGTACCTATCACTTCAGAGGCTTATATCTTGAAACCATGATTTTTTGGAGCAACGCGCTCATTGCGGATTTTGTTCTACACATCAAGGACTACCAGAACCTAAAGTTTCAGAGCATTTGACAGAGAGCCATTTCCCATAAGGTTTCTGCGGGGTACTTTTGTACCCAACCAGAACATCAGTATTGGTGGGAAAGAAAGAGAACGAAAGAACGAAAAAAAAATAAATGAAGAGAAGAATCGGTCTTGAGTGGGCAACATATGGAAACCCTATGGAGAAACATTTAAAAGTGAGTTGCCCACATGCCTAAAGAGAAAGGTATTTGATCTGTGCGTCCTTCCAGTATTGACATACGGAGCAGAAACACTTACCCTAACTAAAGTCTCAACTACCAAACTAATAGTGATACAGAGATAAACTCAAAAACGGAGAGATCAGGAGAATAACAAAGGTAACTGACGTCATCGAAAGGATAGCCAGACTAAAATGGAGATGGGCAGGACACATGAGCAGAATGACAGATGGGCGATGAACAAAGAGGTTATTGGAACGGGGACCAAGAGAAGACAAGAGAAGCGTCAGTCAATCGCCTTCAGCATGGACCGACGATTTAAGAAGGATAAATAAAAACTGGATGAGATCGGCGCAGGATAGACAAGGAAACAAGGGGAGGAAGCCCATGCTCAACAGTGGTCTTTTAAGACTGTATGATATATGTTTTGAAAGGTTTCCGCAGTTAGTGCCATTAATCCTTAAAATAATACGTACCAATACTATTATAAGGATTAGTTCATTAATTAAACCCACCAGGCTTCCCGGTTGAACCGCGTCGATATTCACAAGGCCGAGCTTTCGAGTCCTCTATGACGCCATTTAGGCCTAAGCGTTTATCCTCCCAAGTTTATAGGTCCAGCCAGCTGGACAATGTTTACTAATTTATTACACGGTGACTATTCGGGTTGGGCATCGGTGCGTCCTATATTGAAGCATATTGGACTTCCTATTTATCAGTCAAATTTACTCGTTTGAAAAATTTGACAATATCGTCTACCTCGGTAGTTTGTTGTTACATGTGGTGAAATTTTTTAAGTTATCATGGTGGCTCCACAAAAATACAGTAAGTTGTAGTGTTTTTCTGTACTTTACCGTATTGATTGTTTTTAATGATGTTACTTGATGATTGGACGTATTTGTGGTAAATATATATTTGAAAATAATTACTGATGAAAACTGGACACGTGAGGGATCCTCTAAACTTTTTGTTCAGCATTTCGGACATTAGACTTAGCAAAATATGACACCATACTCACGTTTATTAAGTTTAGTTACAAATAGTAAAAGGATATTGATGGAACGTGAATTGGAGGCTATTTTGACAGAGGCGATTTTAACGATTTTTTACTCAGTGAAGATAGCGATAATGATCAAAGAAATGGATTTACAGGAATTTAAGATGTATGTTGGAAGGTCACTAGCTTTATGTGGTATGCCTGCAAGTGGGAGACAAGCTAGTGCGTCTATTTCAAGATAACCAGAGACATCTGAAGATGAAGTGACCATAATTCCTGTACAAAGTCTACAGTTTCCCAGTTACCGCCTATAGATGTAAGAAAAACCAGTAATGACCATTTGCCAATATGCTCTGTCAGCCATAGAAATTCTTATCGCGTTGCCAAAAGGCAAGCATCCACAGACCCGCATTGTACGCATCGCACGCATCGTACGCAACGGATTTTAGTTTGCCTTGTACAAAAACTTATGTAACTGCGTCCACTGATCCGCATCGTACGGATCGCATCATCGGTAATGCCGAAGGGTTCCTTCGAGAGGCAACTTTTGCGATGCGTGCCGATGAATCATTCGAAATGCCGACCAGTGGACGCACTCTGTTCTTAATTTCGCTTGGCCCAGTGGGAGCTAATCAACGGCTAATTTGCATTTGATGATGATCTTCGTAATGAAACAAGTAAACTCAGTTTTAACTTTTATTTTATATATAGGTATATTCAGGTAAAAATATTACAGACCATGATAAGTTAATTATGGGGATTAAAATATCATAAATATTACTTATTTTAAAATTATTACTCATTCAAAGTGTGTTACAAGTACAGTTTGGCCAAACTGTTTAAAAACACAGAAAGTATTTTATCGATTTCAGAAAGGCAACTTTAATTATCTTTATCTTTAAGAAACTTTTACTGATGTAGTTACTATTTTCCATTTAAACCAAATTGTAACAGCTTTGTGTATTCCTTTATATCAAAATGTATAATTAGTTAGAAAATGGGTGATACTATGCGGTCTACCGTCGTGTTTCTGCTATAGCTTGCGGTCTACCGAGAGAATTGGTGTATAAGCTGAAATATTTAAAATGACATATGAGAGTTTTTAGATGAGAGAGAATTTAATATCTTTGACATAGGTATATCAATATAAAATACAATGTGATCACTAGGTGTAAATACACTTTTTTTCATTGTTTTAAACGGTACACCCTGTATATTGTATATTATTAGAAATAGTAGATAATAAAAGGTACAAATAATACTAAACAAACTGTTTATTTTAACCGAACCGTATTGTGATAATATACAAACAAAGAAATTAAGATGTGTCTTCTACAACGTATACTTCCAGACTACTTATCGAACGCAGAACTAACACTAACATACAGTTCTGGCATTCACATCCCTTGTAACATGTGCAATCTTAGGTAAGAGTTTATCGCCCTAATGCATTCGGAGAATTGGCCCAGCCATGAAGAGAGACCCCACATGTGTATTCTAACACTTAACAAAAATAATAAAGTTGAATTCCAACATCCCCTCGCAACTAAAATTATTTTTGAATTAGTCAAACAGACCCCCTTTACTACTTAAGTACTCTAACTTAACCCTACTCAGCGGTTTAGTCAACATATCGGCTATCATATCCTCGGAAGGACAATACCTAAAGTTAACAACCCCTTTTTTCTATATAACTAATTCCGGCTCTAAACCCACAAATTCGTTTATAACCTGTTTTAACCAAATTGCTTCCTGACATCCTTCAGCCAATCCTATGTACTCTGCTTCAGTTGATGATAGAGACACGCAATTCTGTTTTCTACATCCCCAATTTATAGGCGAACCCCGTAATAAAAATATATACCCGCTATTTGATTTTCCGTTCTCCTTGTCTTCTGCATAGTCAGCGTCTGCATAGCCGTATAATGTCCCTTCTTGTCCTAAAATAAGCTTTTTATATTTACTTTTCTTTAAATATCTTAACACCCTCTTTGCTTCGTTCCAATCTACTTCATTTGGATTTTTATTCTGTTGGCTTAGTATGGTGACGCTTGCCAATATATCCGGTCTAGTATTTACCGCAATATATAATAAACCATCAATCAGTTGTTGATATATTTCACTGTTTTTCACCGGCTTTTCTCTGCTAGGCTTATAGTATCCAAGATCCAGCGGTATATTGAACTCTTTTCCATCTTTCATCATAAACTTGTTCAGCAATTTGTCAATATAACTGGCCTGATTTAAACTACATATCCCTTTATCGCACATTTCAATCTTCATACCTAAATAATCTTGTAATAATCCCAAACTCCTTATATAAAAATTACATTTTAGTTTCTCTTCAAATATATCAATTATTACCTGTGTATCCTTTGCTGCTATTAAAATGTGATTCACGTATATAAGTACGTAAACCCTTTCATTATTTATTACCTTGATATATAAACATGTATCAATATTGCTTTTACAAAAAAATTTCCTTAATGACGTGATTTCCTCTTGCATAGCTTGCTTCCATTTTTCACTATCAGTTCTTTCAAGCGCTTCTTTAAAGTTTCTTGGTTCTTCTTCTTGGAATTTTGTCAACTTTGCTATGTAGCGCTCAGGTGGAACACCTTTATTTACTCTGCTAGATCTACGATCACCTGAATTCTCTATATCGAGATCTGTATCTAATTGATAGTTAGAATCACCGTCATCGTCATGGGATTCTTCCCAACTTAAGTTCTCATACGTGTTAGATGTGTCCGTAGAATTTTCTATTTCCTCCGTGTTTTCAAAATTTGCAACCTCTCTGTCTTCTACGTCGTTTGGCTCTATTTTTTCCCGTTCCATCATGGACCCAATGGATATTTCCTCACTTTTTGCCTTCTTTTTCTCGAAGCATATATTTCTCTTGGAAAACACCTCACTACGGCTAATTGTAATACGTTCTGTATCTACATTTAACAATCTATACGCTTTTGATTCATCAGAGTAACCTACAAATATCAGTGACTCACCTTTTGGATCAAATTTATCCTTCATTTTTTCTTTGGGAATGTGGCTATAAACCGTAGACCCAAATATTTGCAAATTCGACACATTCGGTGTTACTTTATGCCACAATTCATAGGGCGTTTTTTCTTTCGACTTAGTAGGTAATCGATTTTGCAAATAATTGGCTGTCACTATCGCTTCCCCCCAAAATTTCTTTTCTAAACCCGCATCGATTAACATGCACCTAGCCATTTCAACTAGAGATCGATTCTTTCTTTCTGCAACCCCGTTTTGTTCTGGAGAGTACCCCGCTGTATATTGAATTTTTATACCTTTACCCTTTAAAAATTCCCTTAAATTATTATTTACGTACTCGCCACCCCTATCCGACCTAATTACTTTTGGAACCCTACCTAACTGATTACTCGCAAATTCTATAAACTCTTTTATACATTTTACCGCTTCATTTTTATGATTTAATAAATATATAGTTGTATATCTAGAAAAATCATCAATTAAAGTCAAAATATAACGTTTACCCCCTGGAGTAACAGTCTTCATGGGCCCGCAAATATCCGAATGTAATAAGTCAAGAATATTAAATGTATTGCTATGAGAAAATTTTGGAAAACTCTTACGTAAAATTTTACCTTTCATACAGCATTCACAAGTTTCCCTAATCCTACAGTCTGTCATATTAATCCCGACTGCCATTTTCTTTTCCATTAAGTGTTTGACTGCATCCATGTCCCTGTGTCCAAACCGTCTATGCCATGCATGTTGACAGTTGCTGGAGTGCTCCACAGCACTCAATCCATGGTCCACAGTTGAAAGTTTGTATAAGTCCGGTGAAGGCACCGCACTCGCGACGACTGTTCCGTGTAAAGCGATTTTACACTCGTTTTTATGGAATTGCACATTATGTCCCGCACTTGTTAGCTTTTTCACCGAAAGCAGATTTGAGTCTAATCCCGGCACATACAACACTTCGTCGATTTTTAAATTTTCCTATAAATTCCAATAAATCCTGTTCCTATACCCTGAACCTCGGAGTATTGCCCTTTCTCCGCCATACTTACAACGCCTTTTCTGCTACCGCCAAATTGGGTATAGAATCCTTTGAAATTAACCATGTGGCTCGAAGCTCCTGAGTCCACATACCACGAAGCAGAATCCCTTTTTCCGTCCCTTGAGCTATAATTGACCATAAAACATGCATCATCAGTACCTTCAGTGACTTTATTGGCCTTTTCCTTCTTAAACGCTTTGTACTTAAAGCAATCTCGTTTAAAATGGCCCTTCCGGTTACAAAAATAACACTGCCTTGCTTCTGCCCTTGCAGTACCATTATTTTTGTTACCCTCGTATACTGACTTCATCACCGACTCCTCCTGATTTCTTCCCAAAGCTCCCTGACGTCTCCTGTACTTATCTATTAATTTACTTGTAACAAATTCTAGAGTAAATTCACTCGATGGCCTACTTTCCAGCGCTGTAATCAAAAAACTGTATGAGTCTGGAAGACTTCCCAGCAAAATTCCTGCTGAGAACCTGTCCTTTATTTCTTCCCCTAAGGCGGCCAGTTTATTCAACGATTCTAGGAATAAACTAATGTGTGCTTCCATATCACCATTCTCCTCTAGCGATAGCCTACAGATTTGCTTTAACAAAAACACCATACTAGACAAACTTGATTTCTGATGATACTCCCTTAGCGCTATCCACGCATCGCGCGCGAATTCCCTGTTCCGGATATGCACTAATTGATTAACGTCAACAAGTAAGGCTATAGTTGACAAAGCCTTATCATTTTGTTTTTTCCAAGAACTGCTTCGATCTGCTTCTAATGGTAACTCACTCGAAACTATTTCCCATAGATCAGCATTGATGAGTAACATTTTCACTAAATAACTCCAAGATTGATAGTTCTTGCCGTTCAACTTTTCGACGTTATATTTCGCACTCTCCGCCATTATGTATTCGGTTAACACGAAAATTTCGCGACTGTACACTTTTAATTATTATCTTAATACAGGTAAGCTAACAACGTAACTGAGCCCAGAACCTATTAGAAATAGTAGATAATAAAAGGTACAAATAATACTAAACAAACTGTTTATTTTAACCGAACCGTATTATGATAATATACAAACAAAGAAATTAAGATGTGTCTTCTACAACGTATACTTCCAGACTACTTATCGAACGCAGAACTAACACTAACATACAGTTCTGGCATTCACATCCCTTGTAACATGTGCAATCTTAGGTAAGAGTTTATCGCCCTAATGCATTCGGAGAATTGGCCCAGCCATGAAGAGAGACCCCACATGTGTATTCTAACACTTAACAAAAATAATAAAGTTGAATTCCAACATATATTAGTATTATATTTTGTAGTAAATGTTACAGGCTTTCTTTTAATATTAGGTTGTATATCTCGTTTTGTAGATATTTCGTTCAACATTTTACGTTTTTGTGGATTTTTTATTACTAAACAGATACATTAAACTATCATACTAATAAATGTAGTTAATATGCATAAATTAATTATTAAATTAAATAAACAACCAATAAATAAATAAACAACAAAATTTGTATATTAATTACTAAGGTAGACTTTAAAATTTAATTTTAAAGTCTACCTTAGTAATTTTTCTACCCTAGCAGGTAGTGGCATCGGCAATCCGATCGCTGCCGATACAGTGGACGCAGTATGAAAAATTAATCCGATGCGTACGATGCGTCCGATGCGTACGATGAGGACCTGTGGACGCTTGCCTTAAACCTCTTGGATGCACTAAGAAGACGAGATTCTTTTGTATAAAATGCAAAATGCATATGTGTATTTCTCCTGAACCAGACTGTTTTTCAGTTTCATACTTAAATTATATGAAAGCTAAGTCCTGATGTCCATTATGCTGGACCTGTCATATTATGTGTGTCAAATGATTTTTTTATAGTCTTTATAGATTTTCGTTTATTATTTTCACAAATGAGGACAGAAAATAGAAAATATTATTAAAATAATAAAAACCTTTTTTCCTGGGGCTGAAGAAGTTATATGTATAAATTAAATATAAAAATACAAAACAACTTATGGAGTATAAAAACATAACTTAAGGACATAGGCGCAATATGTCGCAGGTCAAAAGGTTCAATGTGTTTTAAATGTATTCATTTTTTTTAATCCTGAGAAAACTAATTAATATTTTTGAAAAATTTGAACGCAGATTGAAAGATTGCATTATTAGAGAGGGCCGAAAGTCTTTTAGAATTACTAAAAAGTTTCTTTTGAATGAGATATTTGAAATTAAAAGACACACCAATTTTTTTTCACTCCTGTAACTTATTCAAATAAACAATATAGAAGTTTTAAGAACCTTTTGCCCTCAGTGATAACATAATATTTCATTCTGCGTTTAAATTTTTCAAAAATACTTATTAGTTTATTATCTATAAAGTATAGTTTTTTTAATTCAAATCCCCAAACATCTAATAATATCTTATTTTATCGCCAACCGTCACTAAAGTCATTCATTATTGTACTCATTTGCCCTCATTTGCGGCAGTAAAGTATCACTTTATTGTACTGAAAGAAAAATTTTACTTTACCTGCCGCGATTAATCAAAATAAACTGAGATTGAATGTAAGTGGTCGATGGCAGTAATCGTTTATATATTTGAGTGAACTTAAAATTTATTTACTTTAATTTTATTAAAAATATTGTACAAAATTTACGTTATTATTATTTAAATTTATGTCAGAAAGTGAAATTCTGTAGTATCCCAATAAATGACCGTTTTGGAGTGTAATTTTCAGGGGCAACTCCGAATTGCATCAAAATTTGGATTTAGGTTCTACTTACCCTCCACTTCAAAGTTGAATTTGTCCCATTGGTTGCTTTTACTTGGGGGGTGACAGTCACCCCTTCTCAGGGGATGAAAAACGCGTGTTTAAAATAAGCCCGGAAATAGATAAATTGATCGATTATAAGCAACTTTAGTTCTATAAAGTTTTTTACGCAAGTCAATACTTTTCGCGTTATACGCAATTGAATATGTTGATTTTTCGACAAAAAAACTACGTTTTCAGACCGTTCTTTGCAAATAACTCAAAAAGTAAATATTTTATCGAAAAAAATATTCTTAGCAAAAGTGTAGCTTATAAAAAAACAAAAAAATTGGTGTGTCAGTAAAGTGTATAAATTGAGAAAAAGCAAAGTTGTCGCTCATGAAAAATACGTTCTTATTCCTCTAATTCCAAATCGAATAAGTCAACGCGAAATCACCGAAAGTTAAGCACTTTTCGGGAAAATATTATTAACATTTTTAAAGTACCCAAAAAAGATTTATATTTGTTTTTTACAAAAGTTTCTAGCACCAAAAATAAACGAGTTACAGTGAAAAAAAGTTTGCCCCTTTTTTGGTAAGAAAAATTGTGAAAACCTCCCTCTATTTAGCACCCTAAATAAAGTTAATCGTCACCGCTTTACCATTTATTTTAACTGTATGTATATTGTTTATATGATCTGTAAGTTTTGATTGGCTTAAAGTGCTTATTTTTGAAAAAAATTGGTTTAATAGTAAAACAAAATTTTCTAAAAATTTTTGAAAAATTTCCTTTTTTCAAAATAACTTAAAAAGTATTAGTGATAAGAAAAATCTTAAACAGTAAAAAATATAGATTTTGTTATTGTAAATATGCTAGTTTTTGCAAGACAAAAATTGGTTAAGATATGGCTGTTCAAAATTTGCATACACTCGTGATTAGTGACCCGTTTAAGCTTGTTTAACTATAACCCTTTCAAAAATAAGCACTTTAAACCGGTGAGACTGACAGATCATATAAAAAATAGATAAGTAAGTAAATTGTTTGTGAAGCAGTAGCGATTAATTTCTTTTGAGGAGCTAAACACTGGGAGATTTGCATGATTTTTTTACAAAAAAAAAGAGAGCCAACTTTATTTTGAGCGAAACTCGCTTATTTTTATTGCTAGAAACTTTTATGAACAATGATAATGAAGATTTTTATAAACACTTTAAAAAAGTTTAAATAGGTTTTTCCCGAAAAGTGCTTAATTTTTCTGTGATTTCACCTTGAAATATTCGATTTGGAATTAGACGCACAAGAACGTATTTTTCATGAGCTACAACTTTGTTTTTACTCGATTGATAGACTTTACTGATACACATTTTTTTCAGTTTTTTATAAGCTACACTTTTGTTAAGGATATTTTTTTCGATCAAGTATTTACTTTTGGGTTATTTGCGAAAAACCGTCCGAAAACGTAGTTTTTTTGTCGAAAAATAAACATATTCAATCGGAAATAACTCAAAAAGTATTGACTTAGATACAAAACTCTATAGAACAAAAGTTGCTTAAAATTAGTCAATTTATCCATTTCCGGTCTTATCTTGAATATATGTTTTTTCATCCCCGAGAAGGGGTGACTGTCACCCCCCAAGTAAAAGCAACCAACGGCACAATTTCAACTTTGAAGTGGAGGGTAAGTAGAACCTATATCCAAATTTTCATGCAATTCGGAGTTGCCCCTGAAAATTACACGGTATCGCCGTATTTCCCGTTCATTTACTGAGTTATAGTATTTTGCAATTATATTCATAAAACATAAATCAAAACTTTACAGATTTAGCAATTAGGTACTTATTCAATATTGATAACAACTATCGATTAAACATCGAAATCGGCCATCATTCAAAAGCTTTCTGTCATCGTCATTACTGTCACTGTCATACGAAATTCTTATTTCATCTAAAATTAATAAAATTTTTAAACCTTTTAAGTTTTTTATTAATGCAAATACAAATTGAAATGGTGTTTTTGTTAATTCGATTAAATGTATGTAGAACGGTGACAGATATTAGTGATTATTTCATTCATAGGAGATTCTGACCAATAGAAAGCTACAGAAATAAAAAAAAACTGATAATTTTTAATAATATCCCGTGGTCAAGTATATTACGTCAAATGCCCTTCGTTGCTACAAAAAAATACATTCAGTGACATTAATGACAATTAATGATTTAAAAATTATAAAAGTGATGACTTTCAACCGTCAAATATTTATAACAACTGTGTATTTAATTGTACTAATTTGTACTTACATAAATAAATTATAATACAATTTTGGATTTGAACAGTTTTATTCATGAAATAATCGCAGCAAATTGCACTCGATCTCTAAAATTATTATCGAATTTTTGCCCTCGTGACACTTTGACATAATTTCATCCCCCTTCGGGTCGTGAAATTAAAACTGTCAAAGTTCACTCGGGAAGAAATCGATAATTTTAGAGCTCTTGTCCAATTACTGCTTATAATTTGTTAGCAAATATATTATTTAAATTTTCTACTATTCATCAAGGGAAAAGCAACAGCGCTGCGAGCGTGAGGCTATATTTCATAAACATAACGTAACTATTACCGGTATTTATTTTATTTTATTTTTGGTATTTTATTTTAAGTGTTAAAATTGGTTTAATATTTAAATAAAAATACGAATTACCTGTTTAAAATATATTTATTTCGTTGAAATCATAAAAGTAGAAGTATAACGTCTTTCGTGGGTACCAAATACACACACTATTTTTTCATTAGGATATAATTAAGTAAGTGTTAATGTTTTTTATGAATGGTGATAAAATTTTGTATGCACCACGTCAGTAAAGACTCTTTATCGAACTCTTCTGTTATTCACCTCGCTCGCTAGGCTCGCTCGGCTCATAACATCAGACTTGTTCGATAAAGAGTCACTTTACTGACTTGGTACATAAATAACTATTATGTCATACCGGTTTAATATTGTGTATTTATTACTTACGAACCACATAATGGTATACTTTATGCCCGCGCGGGACACAACTGGAAACAGGTCGCGCAAAATAGACAACACTGGATTAAACTGGGGGACTATATCCAAAGTTGGATTACTGAAGGCTGAATAAAAAGAATAAAAAGGGCATAAAGTATATGTCTCCAAAGTATGCCAGTAGTCTCATTTACGCATTCAGTATTATTTTCTGCCATCCATTTTTGAAATTTAGCGTACCTATTCCTTGTCATACGTTTCTTTGGATTTTTTCGGTAACAGATTCTCAGTCGCTTTTTTGGCATTTTTAACTATTTCTTCAGAAATATTGAATTTACCCTGCATTCTGATTTTTTTTACAATATCACATACAAAAACTTTGTTTACGTTAATAACAAATTGATAACCAATATCACTTTCCTAGCAACGGTACTAAATACCTGCTGCGATACAATATTACTTCTAATTAATATAAAATAAAATTAAAACTTTAATTAATGCAATGAACCAGTATGACATATAGTCTAAGAGCTAGTGAACCCTCCGACTAACGGTCTTCCTGTAAGGCTAGAAATTTGTATAGTGATAATTCCTAGCACATCAAGGCTAAAAACCATGACCTGGCAGGCATCAGCCGTGCACGTGTATCTACCAGGTGAATCGAAAAGTGCATAGGTTAGGGAAAAAATAAACATTCTCCTGTAAAGTTTAAATTTAAGTATGTGTTTGAGTAAGTCATTTTGAAGAAATGTGTACAATGACAGGCGATTCTAAAGAGCATAAGACATTGCCAGGCCAGGCGAGGGGAAAGATTAGGGGTTTTTCCTAAAATTATATTTTTTGCATCGAACAAAGTTTTTTTTAGGTTTTTTTGAATCATTCCAAACAGAAAAGATCTTTAGTGACTTTTCTCTTAGGTTAATAGCTTTTGTTATATAAGGAATTAAAAATTTTGAAAATTGAGAAATCGGCCACTTTTAACCCTAAATCGGACATTTAACTGAAAATTTCGATGTTGCCAAGGTAGGTTAGGTTATTAGGTTAGGTATTCTTTAAAAATCGATTGATGAAATACCGAGGAGTTTTTTGCAATACAATATCGAAAACCCCTTTGTTTTTTAATTGTTAATCAAGCGGGGGCGAAACTGTAATATAAGTGAGGACGTTTGAGTTTGCATAAATTCATTATCTCGAGAACGGGCAAATTTTAAGAGAAATCCTTAGACAGGTCGATTTTTATTCTTAAATTAGGACTTTTTGGCATATATATAAAACTAGTGACGTAATCCATCTTGGCGTGATAACGTAATCGATGATTTTTTTAAATGAGAATAGGGGTTGTGTGATAGCTCGTTTGAAAGGTTATTTAATTCTCTATTCAGTAATATAAACAGTAACATAATTATTTACACAAGGTGTACAAAAAATCTTTTCTTCTTTTTGTCTAAATTAATATAATAAAAATTTTTTTTGTACACCTTGTATAAATAATTATGTTATTGTTTATATTACTGAATACAGAATTAAATAACCTTTCAAATGAGCTATCACACAACCCCTACTCTTATTTAAAAAATTCATGGATTACTTCACCACGCCCAGATGGATGACGTCTTCTTCTTCTTAACGTGCCCTATCAAGTCCCCTTGACGTTGGCGATTAACATGGCGAAACTGTCTCTGTCTCGAGCTGTTCTAAATAGGTGTTCTGCTTTCTTTATTCCTGTCCACTCCCGGATATTCTTCAACCAAGAGGCCTGCTTTCTACCAATTCCTCTGCGTCCTTCGATTTTACCCATCATAATAAGTTGAAGAATATTATACCGGTCTCCCCTTACTACGTGTCCAAAATAGGCCATCTTTCTATATTTGATGTTATCAAGCAGCTCGCGGGTAGCATTTGCTCTCTTAAGGACTGCCACATTTGTCAGCATAGCCGTCCATGGTATTTTTAGAATACGTCTGTGCAGCCACATTTCAAAGGCCTCCAAGCGGTTATTGGTGGATATTTTTAATGTCCATGCTTCGACACCATACAAGAGGACTGACCAAATGTAGCATTTAATCTTGCGCTTTCGAAGTTGAAGAATGACTTCATTTTTAAAAATGTCGTGCGGGCTATCTCGATTCTACATTTTGTCTCTTTATCTGGATCTAGTTGTTCAGTAATACGGCAACCAAGATATTTAAAACTGGGTACTCTTTGAATCATATGACCATCAACATAATATGTTATATTATAACCGTGAATCTTGATGGGCCAAACGGCTAAATACCATGTACTTTGTTTTTGAACAGTTTATATTTAGGCTAAACTCTCTTCCCACTCTGTCAATGGCATTTAAAAGGTGTTGTAATCCATTCATATTTATCATCACTTAAAATAACTGTATCGTCTGCATATCTGATTGTATTTATCAGAATTCCATTAACCTTCACACCCCATTCCAAATTATGCAGCGCTTCCTTAAATATTCTATCTGAATACAAATTGAATAACAGTGGGGACAGTATACAACCCTGTATGACGCCTCTTCGTATTTTGCATATTTCTGTTGATTTTCCATTTATGCAAGCTGTCGCTGTTTGACGCCAGTATAATTTTTCTATGATTCGTACATCTTGACTATCAACTCCTTTATCCTTTAGTATTTTAATTAATTTGTGATGTTCTACTCGATCAAAGGCCTTCTCATAGTCAATAAATACAGCAAAGACGTCTTTCCTTTGATCTCGGCATTTCTGCAATAACACATTTAGTGCAAAGAGTGCGTCCCGGGTTCCCGGTCCATTTTTGAAGCCAAATTGTGTTTCATCCTGGTCTTCTTCACATTTATCTCTGATTCTACTGTGGATGATACGTAGAAAGATTTTCAAGGTGTGGCTCATAAGGCTTATCATTCTATAGTCGCTACAGTTTTTCGGACGTTGTTTTTTTGGTAGGGTTATGAATTCGGACTTTAACCAATCTTCAGGGATATCACCAGTCGAATAAACATCATTGAAAAGTTTGACTAGTATTCCAATGTTTTCCTCATTTATGAGCTTTAACATTTCTGTAGGTATGTTGTCGGGACCAACGGCTTTCTTGTTTTTTGCCAATTTTATAGCATGTTGTATTTCTGATTTTAGTATTTCTGGTCCTTCACCTTCGTCTAAAGTGTCCAGTTCTTCGGGTCTATCATCATTATACAGTTCATTTATATAATTATACCAGGTAGTTCGGATTTCGTGTTCGTCTATTATCATTTTTCCCGACGAATCGGTTATAGTATGTGGAGTTTTCTTATAATAAAGACCAGCTACTTCTCTAACTTTTTTAAACATATTAAACGTATCATGTTTTTCATTCAACTTTTCTAATTCCTTGCATTTATCCTCCATCCATTTTTCTTTAGCTACCTTTATTTTTTGTTTAATTAGTTTTTGTTTTTATTTGTATTCTGTTTTGTTATCTTTCAGTTTTTTCTCTGCTCCATCAATTCCAGGATTTCATCAGTCATCCATTGTTGTTTTTTGTGCCTCTGCATCGTTGTCGTATATTTTTCCATTACTTTCCAGGTAAGACCTTTAAACGTGTTCCATATTTCTGTACTGTTTTCATTTGTTGAATTCTTTAGCTGATTATTCAGGTCATTTTCTATTAGCGTTTTTTTGGATGCTGATATATGTAATTTTGGTGTTTTGGGGTTTTCTTCGACTTTTTTGAGCTTCACTTGGATGTCAGCTATTAGAGGGTTATGGTCTGAACCGATATCTGCACCAGGATATGTCGTTGATCTTTTGATGGATGACGTCACTAGTATTATATATATGCTAAAAAGTCCTAATTTAAAAATAAAAATCGACCTGTCTGAGGATTTCTCTTCAAATTTGCCCATTCTCGAGATAATGAACTTATGCAAACTCAAACGTCCTCACTTATACTACAGTGTCGCGCCCGCTTGATTAGTAATTAAAAAACAAAGGGGTTTTCGATATTGTATTGCAAAAAACTCTTCGGGATTTTATCAGTCAATGTTTAAAGAATATCTACCTACCTTGGCAATATTAAAATTTTTAGTTAAATGTATAATCGCTTATATAACAAAAACTATTAAACTAAGAGAAAAAACACTAAAGACCTTTTCTGTTTGGAATGATTCAAAAAACCTAAAAAAACTTTTTTCGATGCGAAAAAAATAATTTTAGGAAAATCCCTAATCCTTCCCCTCGCCTGGCAAGGTCTTATGCTCTTCAGAATCGCCTGTCATTGTACAAATTTCATCTAAATGACTTACTCAAACTCATACTTAAATTTAAACTTTACAGGGGAAAGTTTATTTTTCCCCTAAACTATGCACTTTTCGATTCACCTGGTAGATACACGTGCACGGCTGATGCCTGCCAGGTCATGGTTTTTACGCCTTGTGTGCTATGAATTATCACTATACAAATTTCTAGCCTTACAGGAAGACCGTTAGTCGGAGGGTTCACTAGCTCTTAGACTAATACAGTTTTGTATACACCACGTGCATTATTAGATGTTTATACCCTCTGGCGACATATTATAATCTTGTCGCTCTTAGGGTATAAACATCAGGGTATAAACAAAACATCTATTTAATGCACTTGATACATATATATATCGGGTGTTCTACAGCATTCGCCGTTTCCCGCATCCTATTCGCCATGCTTTTCGGTCACGAATATCTTCCTCGTTGAGTTGTCTACTGTTCATTGCTTTCTCTACATCTTGTATCCATGTTCTCTTCGGTCTGCCTCTTTTTCTTCTCTCGGGTGGTACATACTGGATCATTTTCTTGGGCCATCTTGTTGGTCCCATTCTCTGGACATGCCCGTACCATATTAATCTTTTTTGTTCTATTCTGTCTATAATATCCTTTTCTACTTCCATTCTTTCTTTTTTTCTTCGTTTGGGATATGCTGCAGTTTAGATATTCTGCAGCTTCTTCTAAGCGCGTCCATTTCTAAAGCTTGAAGTCTTTTATTTTGTCGGTCTTTTACTTCCCACACTTCCGAGTTGTACAGGACAATTCCTTCCACGATAGTTTGGTAGATTTTTTTTCTTTGTCTGATTCTGCAGTCCTGTACTCCACCAAATGCCATTTAGCTGTTTTATAGCTTTTCTTCCTTGGCTTATTCGATATTCTATATCTTGATCGCATGTGGAGTTTTTGTCAAAAATTGAACCTAGATATTTAAATTCATCACATCCTTTTATGTATTCCCCTTCTAATTCTAAGTCTTCAGTATCACCTCCGACTACAAGGTATTCAGTTTTCTCCATGCTCATTTCCAAACCCCATTTTTGGTACTCCTCTTTCAATTTTCTAATCATGTAACTGGCGTCATCTTTATCAGCAGCAATCACAACTTGGTCGTCAGCAAATAGCAACGTATACAAATAAGAATCTCCTACTGGTATCCCCATTGTTTGGCATTTCCTAGTCCAATATTTTAACACATGTGTAAGGTAAATTTTAAATAAAGTGGGCGACAGACAGCATCCCTGCAAAAGGCCTTTCGAAGTTTCAAAGGTATTTGAAAGTTTCGTTCCAATTTTAATTGCTGTTGTTGCATTAGCATAGAGATCTTTTATTGTTTGGATGTATTTTCTATTTAAAGTGGTTTGTTGTAATACCTCAAACATTTTTTCTCTGGGAACGGTATCGTATGCTTTTTTTAAGTCTACAAATACCATGTGAGTTTCTAGATTTCTAGCAGAACGTTTTTCTAGTAATTGCCTTATGCAGAAAATGTTATCTGTGCATGATCTACCTGCCCTAAATCCACTTTGTTCTTCGGAATCTTGCCACTCCTTTTCTATCCGTTTCTTTATTATTCGTCCGTACAGTCTTCCAACTGAGCTGGTCACACTAATGCCTCTGTAATTATTACAATTTTTTCTACCACCCTTTTTGTATATAGGGGTAGTTATGGAGTTTTTCCACTCAGAGGGCACGCCACTATTGCCTGAAAGGCATCCGTTGAATATTTCAACTAAAATTTCTTTTGCCTGTGTCGTGCTGTGCTTAATGAGTTCAATTGGAATACCTCCGGGTATTCTATTATACTTGATACATAAATAGCTATTACAGCTCGTGCGCAAAATGCGACTTTTTGTACGAAATAAGTAGAGATCAGTGACCACAATATAGAGGCACATAAAGAATATATTTTTTGTGGCCAGCCACAATCGCTCGTCTGGGATGGTACTTTTAATTTACAAGAATTTCCGGCTAATCCTCGGAAACAACTTTGTCGATCTACAGCGTGGCGCTGCAGAGTAGTTCGTCTATTTTTGCCCTTAAAGATGCAATTGGCTCCGGAACAATCCGAAAGGATCTCTCCGGAAAAATGCAATACGATATTATTATTATTAGCATCCAAAAAGTTTAATGTTTGGATAGAAATTGTCCAAAATAAGCTTATAGCATAGCTTTTTGGTTTTAACAAGATGGAGCGGTTTCTCATTATCATCGAAGGGTTTTGCATTTCAAATATTTGAATTGTTTTTTTAATTATTATTCTTATTATACACCTGGATCCCGCGTATAGTCGGCGCGAGAATCCACTGAAAAATTTACACCAAATATAACAACATTCAGTTTGGCAACATATGCCATTCATAGTTTGTGTGAATGTTAATATTAACATATCTCTTCTAAGATCAACAGAACTGTACTTTAGTCCAGACCAATTAATATATTTTTTTGTCAACAAAAATGAGATGTTTTAACGAAATAATATTTCAAATATGCTGTGCAAAATAACTTGGAATTCGGTTCCGCAAATGAACTTCCTGTTTTTGTCATTAAAGTAGAAAATTATTAAAACCTTAAATTTCACTTGTTCAATCATTTTCGTCCAGTTTATCTGGACGAAAAGCTTATCTATGTGAAACAGTTTATCTTTGGCGGCTTATGGAATGTCTAAACATATTGAATTTCATTGATAATCCGTCCTTCGTTTCGAATATTATACAGAAAAAAAGTTGATTAATAGCAAGCTGAAAATTTGTTAATACATGGTATAACAGTGTCTACTCGGACAAACTTTGACATATGAGAACACTGGAATGGGGGAAGTCTTAATAAATTGTGGAACGTGATTTTATTGTGGAACGTGTCATCCTGACAAGTTTATGATTTTGAAAACTAGCAGGTTGTTTTTAAGTTTATTCTATAGCTAACTTTATGTTGATTTTTGCATTAAAGTGTAATGAAAGGATAAGAAATCAATTGGAAGTTCTGTTCGACAAAATACATGGGACCTTTTCGTAGTCTGACGTTCGAAACTATTAACCTGTTCCACAATTAAAATTTTCCCTCTTCCAGTGTTCCCGTACATCAAAGTTTGTCTGACTAAACACTGTTACGCTATTAACAAATTTTCAGCTTGCTATTGATCAACTTTTTTTTGGTACGCGGGATCTAGGCCTATTAGGCTTGTAAATAAATGAGTGGCTTCATATCAAAGACGGACATGTGCCATGTAAGAAAAATTGAGATAAATTGGTTTTTTTGTACACAACTGCTTCTTCTTCTTAGTCCTAAGCCTTTCTACCTTTAGGTGTAATGCTGACAACTGCTATTATTCTTTTTATGAAAATCTCACTTCGTATTTTGTAGTTGATTAAATTTGTTGATTTCTCAGGCATGTGATCACAATACAGCATTCTCATTGGGGCTGTTGGCGAGATGTCGGTTTTTGAAATAAACCTTTATAGCAGGAGTCCCTTTTTTAAACGAACATTCAACTGTGAAGATAAAAATAACGTATTTGCGTCCGTGTTTAAAAAAAACTATCATCACCGTTGAAAAGAACAGGAAAATTCTGTAAGAAACCACTGCTAACTAAATTTTAATTTTTTTACACGTGTCTGTTTTTGATATGAAGCCGCTAAAATCTACCTATCCTTTAATCATAAAGTGATTTATTTCTCGTTTTTACAATACCAAAAATTGATGTGTATAAATTAGAAATAAGAAATTCTTTTAAAACCTGCAAAAATATACAGGGTCCCCCTTTTAAATTAAATATGTTATGGATATTTTCCCGTAGAGTGGTAACAAATTAGCATAAAGTTCATAAGTAGCATCGTTTTTGTTTTAAGGATATAAATATTTATGTATAGAGTTATTTTTATATTTTATCCCAACCCTGTATAAAAATACTCTCATTATTTTTATAATATTTCTCACGAGTGTTAACATTTAAAAAGCTCTTTCATTTTACCGACAAGAATACATTGTTTTAATTAAAATGTATACATTATTTATTATATATTCAAGTCGTGAGGATAAATCAACGATAATATTAAATTGTCTTTACCGTAGCACCTAAACATCATTTACAAATAATTATTGATTTATAGGAAAATTTCTTCAGAATAAATTTAATTACAATTTAATAAAGTAAATTAGGTCTGGATCCGCGTACCAAAAAAGTTTATTAAGAGCAAGCTGAACATTTATTTATTAGTAGCTTAACGGTGTCTAGTCGGGCAGACTTTGATGTACGGGAACACTGGAGCAGGGAATTTTAAATTGTGGAACAGGTTACAGGTTTCGAACGTCAGACTACGAAAACGTCTCATGTATTTTGTCGGCCAGTATATTTCCTTTCATTTGACATGTTCTATGTGTCGGACTTATTAAAATGTCCACTTTATTTGTCGGACCAACATTTTTTGATATATTATATAAATTTTGCTATTGAATAAAACAACCCAATAAAGATCAACTCCCTTCTATAGGCTGATGATATAGTTTTAATCACAGACACAGTACAGAAAATGCAAAAATTAATAGTTATTTAGCAAAAAGAGATACAGAATTTAAAAATGGAAATAACTCTCAACAAAACAAAACTTATGATAATAAATGAAGATAAGAAAAAAGAAAGGAATACCAATATAATAGTAAGGGAACAAGTAGTAGAATACGTATCTACTTTTGAATATTTGGGAAATATAATAAGAGATGATGGGAAAACGGACTTGGCAATAAGTAATAAACTGAAGAAGACAACTAACCTGTATTACTCTTTAAATAATACAATTTTTGGAAAGTCAGAAATAAACAACAAAACTAAACTTAGAGTATATAACAACATAGTAAATCCGATAATGACATATAAGGCAAAAATATGGATTGTGCAAAAGAAAGGTGAATCAATGATAAACGCGACCGAGATGAAATACATGAGAAGAATAGCTAAAGTTACGAAGTTTGATAGATTCAGAAATGAGGATATAAGAAGAGAGCTGGAACAAGAACCGATAATGAGGAGATCGAAAAGAAACTATTAAGCTGGTTTGGACACATACAACGAATGGAACAAAAAAGAGTTACAAAGAAGGTGCATAAAGCCAAAATGGGAAAGAAAAGAAAAAGGGAAGGCCGAGGAAGACATGGATGGACCAGATTCAGGATATAGGTGAAAGGAGACACATGTGTATGAGAGATATGAAGAACCTGGCCACCAATAGAAGCGATTGGAAGAAATGGATAAAAGGCGGAACCCGACATCCGACGCCCTGAAGGGCACTAAGGATTATGAGAAAAAAGAAGAAGAATAAAACAACCTGCTAGCTTTCACAATCATAAAATTGTCTGAATGACACGTTCCATAATTAAAATCACGTTCCACAAATAAAAGTTTCCTTGTCCAGTGTTCCCATACATCAAAGTTTGTCCGACTAGACACCGTTAATTTATTTCAATTTTCAGCTTGCTATTAATAAACTTTTTTTCATAAAATTCTAAAACTAAATTCATATTGTCCAAATTTTAGTACCATTTTTTTATCAAGCAAATAAATGATAATAATTAATAATATGTAGATAGTTTATTATACAATACAGTGTGTTCCAAAAGCAACGCATAAAACTCATAGTTTTGCTCATGATACGGTTTGGTAAACACAATATGGGCCAATTTCTGTTTTTTAATTTTAATTTTTTGTTGCATATCCATTTTTTTCAGTTGTATTGGTAGAACTTATGGCGTCATCGACTTTTTAATAGACTGCCTATATTTATTTTAATATATAAATAGTCCTATAGACCAGAGGTTCTCAATCTGTGGTACATGTACCATTGGTGGTACATATCATTATTGGCGGTGGTACACAAAACACAGAAAAAATTAAAATAGTAGTACTTAGTAAGTATTGATTTTACAATTTAAAAATATAGGTGGTACCAAAAATAATAAAAATAACTGTAGGTGGTACATCACTCAAAAAGGTTGAGAACCGCTGCTATAGACTACTATTGTCAGGATATTATTAAGATGTGAATTACGAGCATTTTGAGCATTTAATGTAGTTTTTTTTTAAATTAGTACAGTGGTACCTCGACATACGAGGGTAATTAGTTCCGTAACCTTGCTCGTATGTCAAATTGCTCGTATGTCAAAGCAATTTTCCCCATTGAAATTAACTAAAATGTTAGTAATCCGTTCCAGTCCCAAAAAAATCACTTTAATTGTTTTTGTTAGGTGTTTTTAATTAAGAAAAATGTTTTTACAAGAAGAACCATTTATTTATCAATAACAAAAAATACATACATATTCTGTAAAAACATAAGAAAAAGTGAGGTGCTTACGGAAGCGCTTAATTTTCGTCAGTGGTCTTCGCTTTTTTTTTTTCGTCACATTTTGCTCATTTTCATCTGCAGCTCGTTTAAAAAACTTTCCAAAGAGGTTTGTTTCTTCCTCCCTTTCATAAATCGCTCGTGCCTTCTCACATAATATGATGCTTTGTGTTAAGGTTCCTCCTCGAAGCTGCTGCTCTGTCACCCGCACCATCATTAGTTTCTCCATCTTTTCATGGAGAGACGTCCGGAGCTTGGAAATTATTGTAACGCCCTTAGCTGGCATTATACCCTTTATCACCTCCTTCAAGTTAGAAGTAGGTAGTCAAAAAGAGGCATGAATTTTAATAAAAATCGGTTGCTCTTGTCTCAAATTTTGCTCTCATATCAAAGCAAAACATCGCTCGCTCGGCAGCTCGTATCTCAAAACACTCGTATAATAGGACGCTCGTATATCGAGATACCACTGTATTTCCATTGGTCTTAGTAAATAAATTTATCTAGTCTTTAACACTTGTGCGGGCGCGCTTTTAAAAATCACAAGAGAGGGCGCGGGGCGGCAGAAAAATGTATAAATTAAATTAAAAAGATACATACTTATCATTATTACAAATAATTAAAAAGTTGATATAGGTAAATAAAATCTTTTTTCTTCAAACGTCAAATAATGATGACATTACTTATCTAACTTGATCCTGTCAAAGTTTGATGTCTCCGCCGGCAGCAGTTTTTTTCCCATTTCTTTACGGCGGAGGGAAAAATGTTGTCATGGCAACAATATGAAACATGTCACAAAGCAACAATACAAATGTCATTAACAACAATTAAACATCATTTTTATTTATAGTAATATTAAAAGTACAATTAGTTAATAAGGCATTTTCAAAATTGAAACCGTGCAAAAATGTTCCCGACTCTTGATACGCATTGGTAATTGTTGATGATACTGATGGTCGAGCACAACTTTCAGCAATCATTCCGACGACTTAATTATTTTAATTTCTAACATCTAGTAACGACTTTGATAGTTGTCACAGTTAATTTCGAGTAAAAATAGCGTATGAATTGTACTATTTATGGTTGAAAATTGCTACGTTTGAAGAAAAAATAGTATACTTTATTCGGCAAAGAAGCGACTTTTCTTGACTTGCCCTCTATTACGCGCCTCACTATGCTTCTCCGCCTCATAAAGTAATATACTATTATTTATAACAAGTACAAAAATAAAATATTATTCTACAACATATCAGTCTTTCGTCAATTTAGAATTTAGTGGAGACATTTTTGCTGATCCTTTTTGATTTTACCTGGTGTTGCTTTATATATAAATATATGGACCGTTCACTCTTATTAGAGTATAGGTCGCTCAAATACTATGAGCTCTTATAATTCATTTCACGCGGTGGATTAGTCCGCAGTTTCCTTTAGGTCATCGGTCATAGGTTGTGATGTTTTTTGCCTTCTCTACTATCTTCTTCCACTCACTCCGGTGTTGAATCTTTTCTCTCCAGTTTGCAATTTCCATCTTTGATATATCGTCTAGCAGTTGATCTTCCCATCTCTTTTTTGGTCTTTGTCTTGGTTTATTTGTTAGTGGTGTCAAGTTCACTATCTTCCTGATCAGTTCTTCTACCCCTCTTCTTTGTGTGTGTCCAAACCATCTGAGTCTTTTTGCTTTAATGAATTTTACTATATCTTCTCCTTCAGTTATATTTAGTATTTCATGGTTCATCAGCCTTCTATATTCCCCTGTTTCTGTCATCACTGGGCCATGTATTCTTCTCAAAATTTTTCTCTCATTTATTCTTAACTTTTCTTCGTCTTTTTCGTAAGGCACATTACTTCTGCTCCATAGGCTATCAGTGGTCTAATTTCTACTGTATATATTTTTGATTTTCTTTTTTGCTCAGGTTTTTGTCCTTGAGTAGTCGGTGGTATTTCCAATATACTCTATTACCTGCTTTAATTCTCTCGTTTATCTCTATACTCCTTCCGTTTTTGCCGTCCACCATCACCCCCAGGTATTTGAAGGAATCTACTCTCTGGAATGTATTTTCACCTATCTTTATTTCTGTTATTCTATTTACATTGTCTCTTGTGCTTATAAGGTATTTTGTTTTATTCTGATTGATTATTAATCCTCTCGTCTTTGCTTCTCTTACAAGGGTTAAAAGTGCCTCTTCTAGTCTTTTTTTATCTCGTGCTATCAGTCCTAGGTCATCCGCATATCCTATGATCTGTGTTGAGCTTTGAATAATTGTCTTTTTCAGGCCTGTGTCCCTAATTATTCCTTCTAGAGCGATATTGAATAGTGTCGTTGACAGACTGTCTCCTTGTCTTACCCCAAGTTCTATTTTGATGTCGTTTGTATCTCCCTCATTTGTTTTAACTTTTGCTGTTGAGTCTTTCATTGTCATTCTAGTTAGTCTTATTAATTTTGCCGGTATCTCCATTTTTTTCATTTCTTTTAATAATTGTTGTCTGTATATGCTGTCGAAGGCCTGTTGGAAATCGATGAATAGTATGTGTAATTCTATGTCATGTTCATAGCTTTTTTCAATTGTTTGTGTTGGGACGTGTATTGCATCTATTGTTGATCTTCCTTTTCTAAAGCCCTGTTGGTATGGTCCTATAATTTTTTCTGTGTATTGATTTAGTCGGTTTCTTATAATTGTGGTCAATATCTTATACGTTGTATTTAGTAGCATAATTGCTCTGTAGTTGCAGCACTTAGTTGGATCTCCTTTCTTAAAGATTGGTGCGATATGCCCATTTTTCGATTCTATGGCCATGCTTTCGTCCTTCCAAATTGTAACCATTAACTTGTGCATTCTCTTCGTGAGGTCCTGTCCTCCGTTGATGATCAGTTCGTTGTTGATTTCATCTGGCCCTGACGTTTTGTTTACTTTTAGTTGTTTTAGTACCTCCATGAATTCCTGATAAGTAGGTGCACCTTCCTTTTCATCTCTGTTATCTCTTATATCCTCATCCTCTGAATCTGCCTTGTTGTTGTTTTTGTGTAGGTTCGTGAAGTGTTTTTCCCAATCTTTTTTGTTTATTTTTGTGAGTTTTTTTTTGGTGTTGTATTGTTGTTTTATGTATTCGAACAATTTCTTGTTGTCTTTATTATTCGATTCTAATTCTTGCATTTGTTCAATGATCCATGTGTTCTTCTTTCTTCTATAGAGTTTCAATGATTCTTGTTTTTCTTTTCTATATTGGTCCAATTGTTCCTGTTCGGCACTCTGTAGCCATTTGTTTCTTGCGAGGTGCTTCAATTGACTTTTTTGGTGACATTCGTCATCAAACCAATCTTTCGATTCTTTGTTTTTTTCAATCCTATTATATGTTTTGCTGTCTCTATTATGCTGTTCTTAGTGGTTTTCCATTCCTCTTCTTTTTCTATGTTCTCGTACCTGCCCAGTTTCTGTTCCAGTTGTTCTGTATATTGTTGCTTTTTTTCTTGCGTTTTCAGTTTGGCTATATTCCATTTCCTCATTTTTCTTTCCTTATGATTATTTGCTTTGATTATTTTCATCTTAAGTTTTGCTATCAACAATATGTGATCAGTGTCCGCATTTGCCCCTCTATATGACCTTACGTCTTGTACTATTCGTGTCCACTTTTTCGAAATTAGAGTATGATCTATTTGGTTTTCATCCATTCTTCCTGGTATCATCCATGTTATTTTGTGTTCTTTTTTATGTTTATGCCTAGTACTAATTACCTGGTGTTGCTTTAGTACTCTTATTTCCTAATATTTTCCTTATATTCGACAATGTATAATGAATAATCACACCTGTATTTCCATAGGTCGCTGTTGTGGTCTTCTAAATTAATTTCTTCAACCTTGCCTTCCATTTCATCGCCAAGTTCGCTATATCCTGGATATCTGACAAGTTATCAGCAAATTCGTGTAACACTGTAGCCATAAAATATTTGCTATATTTATATCCCTCAAATGAAACTAATACAGCAATTTCTTACAATGAATTGTACATATAATATATGTAGCTACCTTTAAGATCTTAGACTACCTATTATCATAAAAAATATTTTTGTACTAAATAAAATTATAAAAGCAAATAAAATTTAAGGCTAATTTTACTCACATGATTGGACGTGCACAAAAACGTTTTTTAAAACGTTTTCGATGGGATCAGTGAACAATTGAGCATTTGAATATACCCACTTTAATAGTTATTTATGATATAAGTGTTAAAAGTACACGTTTAAGGCACGCACGTGAAAGTTTGCAGAATGAGCGAAAACGAGTTCTGCAATTCACATGAGTGCCTTAAAAATGTACTTTTTAACACGCATATCATACAATATTTTTTCTACAAACGTAATTACAGGATAATATCTACAAAAAATTTTATTTGAACTTGACTGACATTCCAATTTTATATTTTTTTGACATTACATCAAAACTGCATATACGGTCAATACGAACTGCAGTGCCTTAAAAGTTTTTTAAAGCACTAGTGCCTTTAAACTAGCATTTTTAACGCTCGTATGGAGTGCTAAAAATTGCATTTTTAACACGGTTGTAGAAAAAAATGTTTAAACACCTTTGAATTTTATTTTAAATGTTGTAAAAATTAAAATTGAAACAAAATAACGATTTTGATTTTATCAGACCAAAGGGGATCGGTTTCTGCCGGGTAGTCTCTGCAGGGGTAGTTTCTGCTTCAATGCTATTCACATGTTTTTAAATTTTTTTCGAATCCTGAGAAAACTAATAAGTATTTTTGAAAAATGTAAATGTAGAATGAAAGATTACGTTATTAGCCAGGGCAAAAGTCCCTGAGAACTTCTATAATGTTTATTTTAATAAGTTACAGGGGTGAAAAACTAAGAGAAAGTTTAGTGTGATTTTTAATTTCAAATATCTCATTCAAAATAAAATTTTTATGTATTCTAGTCTCTAGTATTTATGTCTCGAGGGACTTTCGGCCCTCGGTAATAATTTAGAATTCATTCTGCGTTTAAATTTTTCAAAAATATTTATTGGTTTTTTCAGGATTAAAAAAAAATGAACACAATATCCGTGGTAATATTTTCCAAATCTATGTTTGTCATACAACGCACTCAGTCGAATAGAATATTGTCAGCATGGTGTCAGTCAGAGAGTGAAAATTTTAGATATTTGGCACGGCTTCGGGAATATTTTGAGTTGTTTATTAAATAATATCGATAGTGTATTTGATAAATAATTGATTTAAAACGTAAAATTAATAAAAAGTTATTTATTGTTTATTATTTATGAAAGATTCCAAGCAGAGAATACACTAGGATATATTCTGTGATCCAAATATTTTGTTATTAAATAGGTTCAAATTTTATCTAAGCGTTCCATAGTAACAATATGTATTATTAAAAAAATCACTTTATAAATTTTCCTCTTTTTTCGATTAAGTATTAGGTATTATTGTATAAAATACCTAGTATAAATTATTTTAATCACTGAATACATAGTTAGTGAAAAAAATATCCTATTAATTAACTGAATTAATAATTTATGCAATTATACAAGTAACGGTTATCCAAGAACATTCAAAAGTCATCTCTAAGTTATTGGTGACAATGTCACTGTCAAATAATCTTTATGTACATATCCACACCAGTGAAAATTTTACTACACGTAATTTGCCGTGTAAACCAAGAAAAAGTAGGGATGACCGTAAAATATTGGCGCCTGTGCTCTTAAGCATTTTTTGATTGTTTTTTAAATGTGTATATAACTAGACATAAGAGTCTGAGAAAAGTTACCAGTTAACTGTTTTACTTTATCGTACTACATACATAGTATAGTATAATAGATAAAGTTATAGGATCGTGCAAAAAAAATTTTTTCAGGTTTCACTTTTTTTCGACGTTTTGAGACCCCCTGAGTCTAAAAAGCAAATAAAAAAACATGTCGGAAGTATGTACGTACGTATGTATGTACGTACTTATGTATGTACGTACGTACGTATGTCGCTATCGCCCAGCAAAAACTACCGGACCGATTTTGATGAAATTCGGTATGAGTAAGTTTAAGAGAATTTTGTCGAGAAACTAAGCTTTTAAAAAAAACCTCTCAAAGGGGGGCCGAAATAGGGGGGTTATTTGGGACCCATTTTTGCAAATTTTGACCGAAATGAATGAAATTTAACTAAAAGTTAGCTCATCGATAGGTAAATAGAAATACGGAATTATTTCCAAATTCAAAATGGCGGCCAACATGGCCGACCGCCCACCCGACACATTTCCATACTTATCAGAAAACTTGTTAAAGATAAGTTTAATTTGAAAAAGTTGTTATATATCCTAAAGATGGGGCTATAAGAAGAATACTATCGTTTTTCAGAAAAAGTTATGGGTTGCCTGTATTTAGGGGGTCAAATTTTGACATAAATTTGAACAAGATTTTCTCAAAAATGGCTCAAAGAAATTTGTTTATTTTTTGATATAATTTTGATATCCTGTCGGTAAATTGAATGAGATTAGTCAGATTTCTTAACTCCCCATAGGAGGGGAGTTATGAATTTTTTATAAAAAAATATTTGAGTACCCGTAACTTCCTTTGTAATAGAAACTAAAATTTGCAATTTTGCAGACATATATATGGTATTTATTATCTATTATCACAATAAATCTTACCCAAAATATGGCTTCCGGTTGAACCGGAAATGAAAAAAAAATCTTATTTTTTCTAGATACGCCTTGTATATTTTTACATATTTTGAAAGAATGTAAATTTACCTTTCCAATGACATAAAACTGGTTGATAGAGCTCAAAATCTCGAAAAGTTACAGTAAATAGAAATTTTGCTATAATCTTGTGTGTGTCCTCTCTCACGCGATAGTAGCAGAACATTATTATAGGGCAGTCAATGAGGGTATTTGGCTCCGAATTTCATCCTACTACATCGATGCACTTGATATTTTCACAGTAAGTAGGGAATAGCTCAAGAAACAAAATCTACCCTATATACTATGGCGCTTTTTATCTTGGGGCGGTTCCCACCACTTCAAGGGGGTGGAAATTTTGTTGGTCAAAATAAGCACGGAAGTGGCTAGAGAACCTATTTCTAAGCAAAAACTGGTCTATACTTGTTTTTGAGAACTCGATACTTTTTGAGTTATGCGTAGTTGAAAATTGGCCATTTTCATTGAAAAATGACACCTTTTCGGACGGTTTTTTGTGAATACCTTAAAAACTATGCATCGAACTAAAAACACTATATAAAACATTTTTTAGATTATAAATAACAAAGAGATTCGTTACTTTGTAAATGTTCTATTTATAATACAAAAGAGATATGGTAGGTGAAAAGAGTTTGTTTTCTGGTGAATGCTCAAATTGGTGTATTCAACTTGAAATAACAGAGGAATGGTAGGTTTTGGGTCTATAATGCTACCAACGCCTTTTGTAGTGTTTAAAAAGGCATTTAAAGCGAGCACCGTTAAATGTCGGTTACATTCAAACTAAGCGAGATATGGTGCAAAAAATATATGACTAATGTACTTTAAGGAAAAATGAGAAGTACATACATTTAACCCCTCATCCACTAGAATTTCAATGCATTGTTTTTCTTCTGCAATACCTTTTAATACAGTGTTATTTCTACTTTTAAAAAGTTGAACGGGTTTAAAATGAATGATTTTTGTAACAAATGTGATCAAATTATAAAATGCATTTTTAAATTTTCTTAAAAATCTTCCTTTTTCTCCATGTAATTCGAAAATAAAAATGTTCCACCCCCGAGAAGTAGTGGGAACCGCCCATATGATAAAAGCGCCATAGTATAATATAGGATAGACTTTGAATTAGGAGATTGGGCTACTCCCAAAATTTCATTAAAATCCATGCAGTAGGATAGAATTCGGAGGTAATATCTTGTTCTTAATCTCGCGCATTGACTGGCGTAATAGAAATAGAATGAAATGCAAATACTGTAAACTATTAATTTCTCAGAAAAATTAACTAATTTGAAATAAAAGTATGACTATAATGGTAGGGAAGCAAAGAATGCTAAATGTGCGGTCACTCAAGCGCTTTAAAGTTAGGCCCTAAAACCAAAAAAAGTTAAGTAAAGTTTTCCATTTTATTGGGGACTTGTCCATTTTAAATTTAATTTTCTGTTTCCAACAATCGTTTTTTTTTAGATTATAACGCCATCTATCCAAAATTCGAAAAAATGTTTCGAATAAAAGTTACTTATTTTTATGTAAGGAATCCAAATTTGCAATAAAAAATGGGGGCTCCATTTAAAATTTTAAAGTAACCCCCACCCCACCTCCGTGGGGGTTCGTGTTTGGTGCTATTGGATAGATTTTTCAAAAATATTGAATAAGTGTATTTTTCAGTTTTTTGATCTGATGTTTATTTCGCGAAATATCGCGGGATTCGTATTTAAAATATTAAATTTACCCCCCCCCCCTCCGTGAGAAGTCGTGTTTGGTATCATTCGATAGATTTTTATATTTCGCGAAATATTCGCTTTTTTCTTGTGAAATTTTGGGACTCAGATTTGGGTCAGATTTTTGAAATATACACTGTTTTGCATGTACTGAACTTACCGTATCTTAATATGACGATTTCGAGTTTTTCTAAGGATATATTTTTTTCGGCCCCCCTTAACCAACTCCCCTGCATTAAGAGCCAATATATGGTAGAGGTACATTTTCGGGGTACAAGGTTTCTCTCCATGTAATAATCTGACGCGCTTGAGTAACTGCAAAAATCCCCGCTTGGGCTCACCTACCATGATATTCTATTGATTTATGTAATAATTTATACATCTATAGTGTCCCCCCGAAATATGGCATCGAACATATTCTCAAATGCAGGAATTAATGATGCGTAGAACCATAAAATATTTTCAAGTATACAAGGTGTTTCTAAAATATCAAAATAACGAGTAACTTTATTATTTTTATAGAATGCCAGTATCTAATACGATAACGATAATAGATCCGTACGATAAAGTTCTCGCGCGGCCCTTCCGTCCATCGTTTTTTAAACTATGGTTTACAGCCAAGCACTGGGAATTTTTGCTGTTATAATAATTAATCTAAAACTAATTTTAACATTTCTAGGACAAATTAACGCAACGTTCTTCTTTGTTCTTCTTTAAATTTAAATTAATTTCTTTAATCGATGGACTTATATCAGCCAGGAATATGCGTTCAGTACTCAATGTCAAGAAATTTATTACCAACGTCTCTGTCACTGAATATATCACCAAGTATAGGACAACCTATCTGAAAACTTATTAAATCAGCTAAAAAGGTCTACTATCAAAATCGTCTGGAAAGCTCTAAAAGTGTTGCAAAAGAAACTTGGTCCACAATAACCCTTCAAAATAAAACTCACACAGTTCAGTCTTTTTCCCTTTCTGACCCTGAAAATCTAAATGGATACTTATAATTGCTTATATGTATATGAGTAAAAATATAACAGCAACTATTCTGCCACAAGAAGATCCCATTTCCTATCTCACTAATTCAGGAAAAGTCTCGAATTCATTCTTCACAAGACCAGTTGATAAATCTGAACTGATCCAAACAATCAATAGTATCAAAAGCAAATCTTCCTGTTTTACTGATAAATAGTGATAAACTATCCATAAAAATGTACTCAAATATACCAGAATATGTGTTACAAGTCCTCATATCACTTAAATTCTCACCTTCTCATAATACTTTTGAGAAGGGTAAATTTCCAGAGTACCTAGAGACAGCCATCATTTTTCCTCTTTATAATGGTGGTGAAAATCTAATGCCTGCAATTATAGACCTATCGAATTACTACCGGTAGGTACTCTCAAAAATTATTGAGAGACAGAAACGCCCGACTAATTTCCTTTCTAGTTAAAAACAATAATTTATCTCAAAATCGGTTCGGCTTTTTAAATAATAAATGTACTTTGAAGCTATTTTCTTGTGGCATTTTTACAATTTTAACTATTTATAATGGGAAATAAGCCACAATATTATTAAAAAATGATTTTTTATTAACTTTTCGACGCCCAAATCGGGTGCCGTTGTCAAAATACAAAATACTACTAATATAAACAAAAATGTTGTTGCTTAGTAAAAAAATTCTTCTAATAATTTATTTAATTTGACTCATTTATATCGGCAATTCAGATACATATGATACACTTTGAAGTAGAATACTTTAAAATGATATTGCCAATATTTATGAGTTGCGTTCCTGGAACGACTTTACTGAAAGATAGTTCATTCGATTACATGAAATCAACCCCAACTCAAGAATATCCGTCACAAAAAAATCATAGCATGTGATCTGTCTTTAAAAAGACAACCACATGCAACGGTGACATTAAAATTCTCGCGTTAGAGATCTCATAGTAAATCACGAGGGAAAACCAGGAAAAACTTCGTGATACTATCCCGACATCGTAAGTATTTGGCCTTACATTTAATTTACTCTCAAAATTAATACCAAATTCTGACTTTACTATAATTTTGTTTAAATTATAAATAATATCAATAATACGTGGATATATAAGTAATACTAAAATATAAAATATGTACTAACTCGACTATTGACTTACTAATTGTGGTATTTTCTTTCTATTGACTTCCTCTTTCAGTATGGGTATCCACATCCTACTGCATTCCACCGAGGAATTTGCGACACAATTGATTTCGTTTAGCACAATTAGAGCCGCTTCTTTGATTTTTCTCTTTTTACTATCTGTTTCTTTCAGGACTATACTTATTTTGATATTAATTATTTAATATCAAAGTAATTTAGAATTTGGTATTAATTTTGAGAGTAAATTAAATGTAAGACCAATACTTACGATGTCGGGATAGTATCACGAGGTTTTTCCTGGTTTTCCCTCGTGATTTACTATGAGATCTCTAACGCGAGAATTTTAATGTCACCGTTGCATGTGGTTGTCTTTTTAAAGGCAGATCACATGCTATGATTTTTTTGTGACGGATATTCTTGAGTTGGGGTTGATTTCATGTAATCGAATGAACTATCTTTCAGTAAAGTCGTCCCAGGAACGCAACTCATAAATATTGGCAATATCATTTTAAAGTCTTCTACTTTAAAATGTATCATATGTATCTGAATTGCCGATATAAATGAGTCAAATTAAATAAATTATTAGAAGAATTTTTTTACTAAGCAACAACATTTTTGTTTATATTAGTAGTATTTTGTATTTTGACAACGGCACCCGATTTGGGCGTCGAAACGTTAATAAAAATCATTTTTTAATAATATTGTGGCTTATTTCCCACTATAAATAGTTAAAATAATAAATGTACCACTGATGCCATATGTTTTCTGTACTACATGAGGTTTAACAAGCACTGAAATAGTTATTTTCCTAACTAGTGCGGAAAGTGATACTTTCCCGCACGAGACTGCTGTTGACCCGAACGACGCGATAGCGGAGTTCGGGCAAGCAGTGGAGTGCGGGGAAGACAATTTACGCATGAGTTAGTAACAATATTTCATCTTTTCAACAAATCCCTTCATCTAAAATTGGTGGAGGAGGTAGTCAAACCAATGGGAGCCGTAAATTATCGCGCCGTAAAAAATCGCCCCTGTGGCCAAAGCCTGTTTGATTATTTGCAATTTATTTAAATTTTGCAATATATTGTTTTGTTTTACTTAATAATTATTATTCTTATTTTTTTTATTCATAATGACGATTAATGTAATAAATTTTATTTGTTATTGTTCTGTTTTACGACGGTTTTAAATATTTGTCTATAAAATTGTACAATTTTCAATTACAATAAAACTATTTCTAAATTTTTTAAGGTATGAGACGGAAAATGAAATAAAAGGAGAAGAAAATGCCCAAATTTACAATAGTGGACGAGAAAATGAAGCTATTAGAACAAAAGGATTTTACCAATATACAGGTGCTGACAATAGAGTTTATAACGTAGAATACACTGCTGATGAAAACGGATTTATTCCAAAAGGAGATCATCTTCATCCTGTCTTACAAAAGGCGATTCTAGAAACATTAAATAGAGATTTAAAAGAATAATTTTCTTATGTTTTTTAAATTAATATTTTAGTAATTTATTTCTAATTTTAAGATCAATTTAAACTGAAATCACAAATAATTTTTATAATATGATTAAATTAGTATGAGAGAATGTATTTTGTACATATTTATTATTTTACATAATTTCTGTAATATACGCATTTTTAAAAAATTGGTAAGAATTATAATAATCGTTCAATCAAGCTTCCTAATACGAGGTTAATTTTAAAACACCTAGTACCACTACCAGGTGGGGCGAACTATTGCCCAAGTGTTATTGCAAAACATTTGCAATTTTTTTACTGTTTAAAAAACTTTAGTATGTCAATTTTGGCACCCTTTTTCCCTTTTCCAGACATGTGGTAAATTGCGTGCAATCTGCGCAGTAGATGACTCAATGCCGCTTAAACTGAGGGAACAAGAAACGCGCATAAACCACCTATCTAAGGACGAAAAAATGCGCCCCTTGATGGGTAAACCACTGCATGTGCGGCATCTCAATAAGGTCAACAAAGAATATGTCAACAATAGAGCGTCGAACTATTGGTTGGTATCAGGAAAGATGTTTCACAAGACAGAGGGTTTGCTACTTGCAATTCAGGATCAGGTTATTCCAAATAGAAATTATCTGAAGTACATTGTCAAAGATCCTCAGGTCCAAAACGACAAATGCCGATATGGATGGCAAGCCCAAGAATCTACCCAACATCTTACCGAAGGCAGTCAGGCGTTTGTCGGAACTGGTTATAACGAACGCAATTACTCAGTAGGAAAAATTCTTCACCAAGAACTAACTACCAAACTTGGACTTCTCTAAACCTTATTATCAATACGTCCCTGATAGAATGCTTGAAAACGACAACTACAAGCTACACGGGGATCTCACTGTGCTCACAGACCAAGCAGTGGCACAAAATAGACCGGATCTCATACCAGTTAATAAACTTACTAGGCAAAGAACATTAATAGAGGTGGCGATACCTAACAACAATAATCTGCATGTTAGGCATAACGAGAAGATCGCCAGATATAGAGATCTTGAAATACAAATAAGAAGACAATGGAGAATGGAAAGCACCCAGAAAATAACTATTATTCTTCCAACTACTGGAGTCATTCCGAAGAACCTCATAGAAAACATAAAAAAGCAGTGTCTAAATAAACATCTTTACAAAAAAAAAATGAATAACCATTTTCAAGCTCGGAGAAGCTTGTAGAAGCCTCGGAGGTGTAACCAGAGAAGGTTCCCATTATTTTCAGTCTGGTGGGATGTAGAGTAACATTATGTTATTTTATATGTCATTAGATTGAAAACTTAGTCTTTTGGTAGCAGTTGCCGCTAGGGCACCTATGCCATTTCGTTCGTTGCAATCCGTGACTGCACGCCGGGGTTTGTTTTGGTTGGATCAGAGAGAGCAGCATATGTGCCTCCTGATGAGAGACTAATAAGTTTCGAAACCGGTAGAGGTGCTTGCGGCACTCTCTGATTAGGCTAGAATATGGCGCGGCTGTAGTTTCGTGTTGCAACGAAATTGAAAATGGTTATTCATTTTTGATTTACATTTACTCTGATTGGAGTACGAAGGGGACCATTCTCGTTGGAACTTTACCGCGCTGAGCAGATGGGACGTGAATTATAAATTGTAAAATTCCCTCATCTTCCTTAGTCTCAGCATCCGTTACGGCTTGCAAATTGTAGAAGCCTCGGAGGTGTAACCAGAGAAGGTTCCCATTGTTTTCAGTCTGGTGGGATGTAGAGTAACATTATGTTATTTTATATGTAATTAGATTGAAAACTTAGTCTTTAGTCTCCTCATCTTTACAATACTATGCAGAAAGCTGTGCTACTCTCGACGTCCAGATGGGTACGATAGTTTTTGGAAGATACTCCGGCGTAACAAGTCACCTAGGACACGGAAAGAGTCCCACCAGAGCTCAATTCTTTTGATAACCTAGGTATCTGGGATGAGTAAATTTTCACCTTAAAGGGAGTGCGGACAGTATACAGACTTATTGGTATATATGACTTTGGTGTTAGATTTGATACGTTATCTTTAAGCAAGTATATGACTTAGCTTTATCCATATTTTTGGTAGAAACGTCCATACTAAATTTACTTTGAGGAGCCCGCATATATGTGATATCAATATCTCTAATACCATATGCCGAAGTATCTAATGTGTGACATATATCCCAGGAGACATGTATTACTGAAATTATTTATAGCCCATCTAATTTTGCTTGGTCCTGGGATTGTGGCTATTTTCCAATCTATAGAACTGAGCCTAGTCGGCCTTTGGTTCGTGTTGATTTACCTATCTGCACTCTTCAGAATTATTTCTGTTAAGGCCGAAAATTGCGTGTTTAATGGTTCTCTAACATTTTCCTATTTCGTCTTTGTACGAGTAACTGTTTTTTAATGGGAAATAGCCACAATTTTAGTAAAACAATTATTTTATTAGGTGTCTTGACAACGGCATCCGATTTGGAGTCAAAACCTTAATAAAATCATTTTTTAGTCAAAGTGTGGCTTATTTCCCCTTAAAAGTAGTTAATTACAAAAATGCCACAAGAAAATAGGTTCAGAACAACATTCGTCTTTGTAAATTTGCTATTAGCCTTCTTTAGAAATGGCCTTTTTTAATGGCAGCCCTATTTTAATTATAGCAATATAATACATATTTTTTTTTCCTGGAAGCCGTCTGTTTTGAACCGGTTGTACTGCAGCCACTTGGCTTATTGTACATCTTCCATTCGTTTATGAAACCCATTCCAGAATTCTGGAACCCTGTACCAGCTTGTACAGGTCTAGTGGGTGGGTGCCATATAAATTTGGAGTCATTTCGATGTCTCCGAAAAGTGTTTGCCGCCTCCGATCCAATGCCTCACAGTCATGCAAAATATGGTTGACTGTTTCAGGTTCTCTGTTACAGAGTTTGCAGCTCAAGTCTCCATGAAACAGCCCCATTGTATGCAGGTGACCCTTAACTGGCGCATGTCCATTGAGGAAACCTGTTATGACTCTGAGCTGATTCCTGCTTGTTTTCAGCAGTAACTCAGCTCTACTAGCACATGTCCGTCCGATGTACATCTTGCCATGTGTTTGACCGGGTACACTCTCCCAGTTTGAGTTGTGTTGGCTTCGGATCCAGGCTTTTTTTCGTTCACGGACGGTGCTTTTTGGCACTCCCACGGCCGGCTCTGGACCCAGGTATTTTGTAGCTGATGCTCTTTTGGCAAGTGCATCAGCTCTTTCATTGCCGTATATGCCCCGATGACCTGGAACCCATACCAGTGTAACACTGTTATGTTGTGCCAGTCTATCAAGTTCTTGTCGACATTCCCACACCAGCCTAGAGTTCACCTTAGGGCTTATAAGAGCCCCAATGGCTGCTTGGCTATCTGTGCATATGTTAACCTGCTGCAGTTCGAATGCCCTCAGGTTGTTTTCTCTTGCACACTGCAAGATTGCAAAAATCTCTGCCTGAAATACGGAGGTACATTCTCTCAGTGGAATAGAAATGTTGAAATTTCCATCACTACAGAATATTCCTGCGCCCGAATCGTCTACAGTTTTAGACCCGTCCGTATATCAGGTGCAACCCTGCAGTCTGGGTCGAGAGTTTCCTCTGTCCCATTCGTCTCGTGGGCAAATGTCCACTTGAAAAGGTACTTCAGGCATATATCTTGATGTCATATGGTCAGAAATCATCATCCATTCGGCATCATTAGTTTCATTCGTTATTTTACTATGTCTTGATTTAACTGGTACGTTGCTCAGTTTTTCTCGCAGTCTGTAATAGCCCATTCTCGCCTCACCTCTTATTGTTATATGTAAAGGAGGGAGATCCAGTAATGCCTCCATAGCTGCCGTAGGTGCCGTAGGTATATAATACATATATGCACAACCAAACTTATATGAAATCATTTCAAAGCAATATTTATTTCTTTTGAAAAAACTTGTTATTGTTGCAAAGAATAAAGGTTCATATTGAAAGTAAACAAACCGATAAGACAATTAGATAGTACAGTTCGGTACGGTATAGGTTATTTCATTGAGTTGCAAATTGAACGAAAATAAATGAACTATCTTTTGCGCCCACGGGGAAAGAGTATTATTGGTCTAGTGGACCAAGTAATGTTCTAAGTGGGACATAACTGCAGAGCTAGGCGTAACACAGGTCGTTCTGTCCAAAACCTATGCTAGGTAACAGGAATTAGCAAAGCTCAAAAATAAAGCAAGGGAAAGTCACCAAAAAATAATAACGGCTCGCCACGATCGCTTAATTGTCCAATCAGCTGGAATACACCCAACCATTTCTCACCTGCAGCTCCAAAGGCAGCTTTTGGAAGCTACAGATGTAACTGTTTCAGTTGAAACGATAAGAAGAAGAGTTCGTGCCAAGAAGTATACAGTAGGGTAGGATAGAGTTATGGGTTCCTGAGTTATCCAGGCAGAACAAAATTAATCGCCTAAATTGGTGTCTTCACCACCAAAACTTGAACATTGGGAATTGACAAGATATGCTATTTTCAGAAAAAGACAGTGTAAAATCAGATGACCCATGAAATCGTGTACTTAGAGGTCGAGGAAGACAAGCAAGAATGAAAACTCTCAGATCTGTTCACATATATAAAAGGAGAAGTGTAATGTTCTGGAGGGGCATTGTGATCCGTATATAAACTCTTTTAATTTTAATCCAATCAACTTTAACTGCTCACAGGTATGTTGATAACCTGTAGTTAGGCACTGGATAGGTAACATTTAATTTTTTGCATGATACTGGACCTACATGTACCATTAGATCGACTAGCGACATCATTGAAGCAGAAGAATTCCTTTGTTTGGAGTAGCCTGTTTGCTCACCCGAGCTTAACCCTATAGAGTATTTGTGGGATATACTTAAAAGAAAAATTAGAGCTAGCCGGGATAATTCACAAAACAACGCACGGCTAGTACAAGTTGCTCTTGAAGAATGGAGCAACGTATCACAACAAAATTTTGATAATTTGATTAGTAGCGTGCCCACGCAAATTGAAGCTTACAGCAAGAACTAGAGATGATAACTTTGACTACACAAAAAAAAAACAAAAAAATTAATAAATAAGAACAATTTAAACATTATTCGTTTTAGATTGAAATTTTTTATGCTATTGACTTTAAAACCACTAGTTTCAATTTGTTTCTTAAATTATCGTTTTGTTTAATTACGAGTATTGATATGTATTTGTGATTAAATTGCTTTAAAATAAATACTGTTTGACTTCGTGTGTTTGTTTTCCTACATTCACAAGAAATAATAAGAAATATCAGTTGATTCCATATAAGTTTGGTTATGTGTATAAATATAGTATTTGTTAAATAAATGTAAACTGTTATTATTATTTTATCTTTTAAAATTTGAAGCTCAATTAAAAAGTATGTTTGTTTAGATAAGGCGATTCACTTGAGCTAGACATAAAATAAACATTTAAAATATTATTTTTTAACAGATTTTGTGTACCTACACTGTATAAATATTTAGCACTAAATTACTCTCTATATATCTATTTCGTCTATATGCATACGGAAAATATTTCAATAAACTTATATCAGAAAAATTGTTCAAACGGCATCCATGGTACGATCTTTGTTTGTGGCAATTTTAGCTGACAAGGATAGGTAATAATTAATTGGTGCTGATAAAAAGTAAAATATTTAACAGTCTAAGCTGGCACATTATAGATTCCCTGCAAATTATTTGGCCAATTATTGATAAGTCATATTATTAGATATTATTGGACTGCTAGTCAACAATCTAGCGTCCAAAATCGATAAAACAATTATTATTAGGTACTCAGTACCTGTGACTCAGAATTTTCGCCATTGCTACTCTAACCATCAATATTAACGGTAACCTAAACATTCTCGGAAAATGGAGTGCTGTCGGAAGAACGCTCTCTTTTTTACTGAAAGCTTTGAGCTTATGGCACTATTGAGCTTATTTTTCGGTGTAAATTATCAAAAGTCATTTTCTGGTAAGTAGGAAAGATATCCATTTTTTTTTTATTTTTAAGAAATATTATGGGCGTTGCATTGTTTATGCCATTTTAATTTTTTTACTATTTGATTTATTTTCTATTCTTCTTTTATATTGTTTTTATTTGTGGTAATTTTTTTATGTTTTTATGTGTCGTTTCCATAATTTTTCCTTTCCAGTTAAACCGTCATTTTTGCTCAATAGCCAAACAGTAGTCAATATTCTTCCATTTAACTGCAGTTAATTTATTTTAGTTTTAGTCTTATTTATACTGTTTTCGCATTCTTATTACGTCTTGAAAGTTAACTATATTCCGTGTGTTCTTAACAATCAAATTTATAGTCCAGTCACTGTAGAGGAAAACAGGTCAATAATTTTGCTTGGATGATATTAAACCACTCCTTTTCATAAAAATAATTGTAAAAAATAATTTAACAAGTTCAAACGTTTTTTGTTGTCTATCATCTACAATATATTATCTGCTTCTACAGTGCACTGAAATAAATGATCCACCGCTATTAACTTAATTATTTGTAGCACATAAGCAAAACGCTCGGCCAGGTCGATTTTTAAACTAATCATGGTATATTATAGCATCAATGTTTCGAACTTTACGCAACCCTCTTCAGGCGACAGGCATAACTTTGATTTTTTTAATGGGAAAGTACATTATGTTACACCTCATTTGAAAGCTTGAACTTCTTATTACAAAAATGTATAATAATTTAACACTTTTTAAGAGCGTAGGCGCAAAATTTCGGCTCCAATGCTTTTTAAATGAATTTTTTTTTCAAATCCTGAAAAAACTCTTAAGTATTTTTGAAAAACATAAACGCAGAATGAAAGACTACAATATTACCGAGGGTATAAAGTCCCTGAGAACTTTTATAATGTTTATTTTAATAAGTTTCAGGGGTGAAAAAAAGAAAAAATATAGTGTAATTTTAATTTCAAATTATCACTCAAAAGAAACCTTCTGTTTATTCTAAGGGGCCTTCAACCCTCAGTAATAATGTAGTATTTCATTCTGCGTTTTAATTTTTCAGAAAAACTTATTAGTTTTCTAAGGATTCGAAAAAAATAAATAGGTACAGTTAAAAATAATTTGACCGAAATTTTGCACCTACGCTCTCAAAAAGAATTACAGTATTATACATTTTTGTAATAAGTATTTCAAAAGCTTTTAAATGAGGTGTTTTATGATGCTGACTTTCCCATTTAAAAAAATCAAAGTTATGCCTGTCACCTGAAGAGTAATCGCGTAAAGTTCGAAACATTGATGCTACAATTTACTATGGTTAAATTAAAAATCGACCTCTCCGAGCGTTTTGCTTATGTGCTAAAAATAAATAAGTTAATAAGGGGGGGTAACATTCCAGCGCACTGTATAAAATGATTTTGGTTAAATGCCTCACTTTAACTATTAAGGACTACCCACCATGTCAAAAATTTTCGACAACTTCGAAAGTTTTAAATCGAAATTTATTCCCAAATTTATTTATTTAAACCAAAATTCTTTTCTTAAAATTAAAATATTTTATCGCCAACCGTCACTAAAGCCATCCATTATTGAACTCATTTGCCCTCATTTGCGGCAGTAAAGAAATTGTTCTGAAGGAAGAATTTTACTTTCCCTGACGGGATTGTTAATTAAATTAACCGAGATTTAATGTAAAGTAGTCGATGGCAGTAACCCATTGTTTATTTGAATGAACTTAACATTTATTTACTTTAATTGTTAAAAATATTGTATAAAATTTGCGATGTTATCAATTAAAGGGCCTAGCTGGGTAAGATGATGAAAAGTGCCCCCAAATCGATTCGAAATCCATATAGGTCACCGTTTAGCATATATAGTGAAACTGACTTTCTGAAATTTTTAGCCCCCTAGGTGGTCATGTGACCCACCTAGAGCCTAATTAGGGTTTTTAAGTTTTTGTTTTTATCTCAGCCGAATCGAGAACTAGCGAAAAACTTTATATAAATAAGTTGCAAGCTTTAAAAAGTTCTGTCAGAAATTTTTTTGTTTTTATTTTTGGCGGGAAATTTAAATTTTAGAACAATTTTAAAATTTTAAATGAGTATAAAAAATAACTAAGACATTCGTTTTCACGACAAAAATTTATAACGTGTATTTTTGCATAATATTTCACCCTGAATTTTTTCGAATTTTTAAAATTGGTGAAACGCACCTTTACAAATAAAAAACCGCATTTTTTCGGTTTTTTTTGATACAATTTTATACATATTTTTCAAAAAAGGTAACACCGTCACTGGAGCTGGTAAAAAATTTAAAAAGAATTGGGGTTTGATTAATAAAAATTTTTGGTAACACCATCCATTTTCAAGATACAGGGCGTTGAAGAAAACAAAATTTTACACATTTTTTACGATTTTGCCGAAACTACTGGCAACATTGTAATAAAACTTGGCGAGTTTTAAGAGGTAGTTATTGTGCATGTTTTGACATACAATTAAGGATTTGATATTCATCATTGGCGCGCTTAGGGGTAATGGTCTGAATTTTCAAAGAAAAAAAGATAGTACGCCGCTGACATATTTCAAATTAACAATCATTTTTAAATTCCTCATTCAATTTGCGATAAAAAAAACTATCTTATCATTTTTTCATACGAGGCGCCGTTTTGCTGCAAAAAATAAAATATCTTAACGCTTCCAAAGTATTCGAATTAGTTTTTATAATGGACGTACGAGTTTACGTATAGATGTAGAAACTACTAATAGAAGTTCGAATACTTTGTAAGGGTTAAGATGTTTTATTTTTTGAATAAAAATGGCGCGTCGTATGAAAAAATAGGAAGATAGATTTTTTGTCACAAATTAAACGAGGAATTCAAAAAGGATTGTTAATTTGAAATATGTCAGTGGCGTACTATCTTTTTTCTTTAAAAAGTTCAGACTATTACCCGTATACGCGCCAATGATAAATATAAAATTCTTAATTGTATGTCAAAAATGCACATCAACTACCTCTTAAAACCCGCCAAATTCTATTACAATGTTGCCAGTAGTTTCGGCAAAATCGTAAAAAACGTGTAAAATTTTGTTTTCTTCAACGCCCTGTATATTGAAAATGGATGGGACTACAAAAAATTTTTATTAAGCAAACCTCAATTATTTTTCAGTTTTTTACCTATTCTAGTGACGGTATTACCTTTTTTGAAAAATATGTATAAAATTGTATCAAAAAACGAAAAAAAAAAACCCGAAAAATGCGGTTTTTTATTTTTAAAGGTACGTTTCACCAATTTTAAAAATTTGAAAAAATTTAGGGTGAAATATTATGCAAAAATACATGTTATATATTTTTTTCGTGAAAAATAATGTCTTATAAGTTATTTTGTTATACTCATTTAAAATTTTAAAATCGTAAAATTTAAATTTCCCCCAAAAATTAAAAAAAAAAATTGTCGCACAGAACTTTTTGAATATTACAAATTTTTTATTTTAAGTTTTTCGCTAGTTCTCGATGCGGCTGAGATAAAAAATAAAAACATAAAAAGCCCAATTAGGCTCTAGGTGGGTCACATGACCACCTAGGGGGCTAAAAATTTCAGAAAGTTAGTTTCACTATATATGCTAATTGTGACCTATATGGAATTCGAATCGAGTTGGGGGCACTTTTCATCATCTTACCCGGCTAGGCCTTTTAGGCCAAAAAGTGAAATTCTGTAGTATTTTTTAATTATGTTCATATAAAATGAATTAAAACTTTACCGGTTTAGTAATTATTCAATATCGATAATTATCGATTTTAAATCGAAAGTAGCGGCCACCTTACAAAAGTTATTTGTCATCACCGTTATGAAATTATTATTACGTCTAAAATTACACAGTTCTTAAATTATAAATTCCAAGTAAGTGTTAAAACCAATATGAAATTATGTTGGTGATAAAATTTTGTATGCACCACGTCAGTAAAGACTCTTTATCGAACTCGTCTGTTACTCGCCTCTCTCGCTCTTCTCGTAATATCAGACTCTTTCGATAAAGAGTCACTTTACTCACTTGGTACATAAATAACTATTTTCATTGTTCGCTTGTTTTCAACCCTTATGAATATCCTCTTTTGTCAAAACATAAAATATTGTAACAATTTTAAACCCTATAATCCTATATTTATGTATATATTTTTTTTATTTAAATTAACACACCAACTAGTGGCGGTTATTATTACTATAAGAGTCTGATCACAACTTTTGATCAATGTATAATTATATTCTCACTTAGGTACATTACTACATGGGTAGTATTCTTGTTCTCATGATCATTTTTCAGTGCGTCATTAATTATGACGTCATATACTGTATTGGGTGTGTCGAGACTTATTTCATGTAATTATTGACGAATCTGACAGATGCCACAATCGTACTTAGCCATAGGTGAAAAGCTTGTGGAATTAAACTAATTAGTAATTTAGTAGATTTGATTTTTACACAATATTGTAGCGGAAGAGAAATCTTGGCCGATCCCCGTATAACAGTAAACACCTCGAGAATGACGTAATCGGATGTGCTAGGCCTCGCCGGAGAATTCTGGAAGGTACGTCACGTAGGCGGAACAAGCCGATAGCTCGAGATGGGAGTCGATTGTTCCAGAATAACAACTGGGTATAAATACGGGCATATTTTGTGAATAAGTTTAGTGTATAAGATAAATTCGTCTGTAACTTATATAAATAAAGTCGTATATAAATTACGAACCGCTAGTTTTATTGTAATTAGAAGTAATTACACTAATCACGCTACAATATGTTAACATGTAAGTAGGTATTTTTTATAAAGGGGAATAAAATTAAAAAGTAAACAATATTGTTAATTAAATTTATAAATATGGAAACATTAAAAAATGACACAAAACTATCCATAAACTGTGTTTTTATCTTCTTCTCTAGGTGCTGTCTCCGCTTCAAAAGTCGGTGATCATCAGAGCGATCTTTATTTCTGAAACCGCGGCTCTAAATAATTCATTGTTGTTACATCCAAACCAGTTCCTAAGGTTCTTCAACCATGAGTTACGTCTCCTTACTATGGATCTTTTTCTTGCATAATGACCTGGAGTATTAGATATACATCTCTCATCACATGTCCCATATATCTCAGTTTTTTCTTATTTGTTAGTTCTCGTTCCTTATGCGTAAGTCTCATTACCTCCACGTTGGCTATTCTATCTACTCATGAGATATTTAGCACTCTTCGGTACATCTCGAATGTCTCTAGTCTCCTCACGCCAATGTCTAACTTTTAACGAACTAAATTCTAAACCAAAACACAAAATAATGCACAAAGACGTTGTGAAACACAAGTGAAGTCGAATTCGAAATTTCAAAATGACAGGTACACAAAATACTGACCTGAATAATAACCGTCACTTGACTCTTTGACACTTCTAAAAAATGGCCAAAAGGGACGAAATTTTCGTCAAATGTTCGTAATACGTGTATTTGATTGGCTAGAAAAAACGCGCATTCTAAATATCAACGAATCAAACGTATGTTAATAATAGACATCTTATGTATATAACCATTGTAATGCTGCATTATTTTTGTGTTTAATCACGGAGCTACCGCTTTTTTCATCTCATCTAACTTAATGCATTAGAGAAAAATCGAAAAACTGTGACGCACTGAAAAATGATCATGAGAACAAGAATATATATGTTACGGACAATGATGTAAATTGTCCTTTGACGTTAAAAACCGGGCATTGTCGTGAATGTCCATTTTCCCTGATTATTAGCGACAATGCTCGGCCATTAACGACAATAACCTTAGCTATTGGCCAATGTTGTAAAAAAAAAGAACCTAAAATTAGAGTTTTCATCAATAACCGGTCAATATCGACAGTGGCCAAAAGCAAATGACCAATGTTGACAAATAAATAAAGTTAGGTATGATGTACTCTTATTTTTTTTATATAAGATAGCTTTTGAAGGTTAATCATTTTTATTTTGACAAGATAGTGAACCATAGCATTTTGTAACACTTTCTATATAAATTTACTAGTATGTAGTAATTTCAGCATGAACGAGCACAGAAATCAAACAAATAATAAACATAACCTATCTTTAAGTCTAAATTTCAACATGGACCAATTAACAACAGGCGTTATTGACATTGACCGGACAATGATGGAAATGTTATCAAGAATTTAAAATTATCATCAATGTCCAGTTTCTATGGACAATAACGTTATTATCCGGCATTGCCGACAATGAATAATTCAACAGGCCATTGTCGATATTGACTGGTTATTAACGTTATTGGCCGGATTTACGTTATTACTGATCACTGATTACTGATATAATTCTGGCCGGAACACTGATCACATTGCCAACTCAAAAGGCTTCCTCCTTGAGGCTTGCGTTTTCTTGTAAGGTTTTTGTTGTAAAGAAGCCGAATGGCCTCGGTATTCGCGTGTTGGTGGAGTCTGCTCGTGACTCTTGGAAAATTTGATTACAGTTTAATCCACAGTCTCCATACCTAGATTTCTGCAGATATCGCTGTTTCTGATGTACCAGGGAGCATTTATAATATTCTTCAGCACTTTATTTTCAAATTTTTGTATCATAATAATATTGCTTTGATTGATACCCAGACGATATGTCCATACTGGCTTAATGATATCATCTGTTTATATAAAAGTTATTTATTATAATATGTTGACAACATGGAATTTCTTCCAAGCATCCAATACCTTTTTCTATATTTGATTTCGAGTTCTTCTCGTTTCTTTTTGACACGGGCTTTCCATCTAAATCCATCGTCTAGTGCAGAGGTTCCCAACCTTTTATGTCTGCCGACCGACCTTCTGATGTTTTTTCCTATTCGCGACCCATCCCTCATTCATAAGTGGGTCGCGACCCACCAGTTGGGAAACGCTGGTCTAGTGTAATGCCCAAATACTTTGTAGTGTTAGCAAATGGGATATCGGCATTATTGACTCTAATTGGTATATATTGCTCTTTTTTGTTTGTGAACTTTAGGTGTACAGATTTCATTTCATTTAATTTGATCCTAAACATCTTTGTCCAACCATTTATTTGGTTCATTTCTGTTTGTAATTTTCTTGACGCTGAGATCATTTTAATTTTCTCCTACTGCTGAGATGACAGTGTCATCTGGAAAGATAGCAGTTGTTTTGTTTTCAGAAAGAGAAATGTCGCTTGTATATATAAGGTAGAGTACCGGGCCGAGCACACTTCCTTGTAGCACTCCTGCTTTGATTTCTTTAGGGTCTAAATACGCATTTCCTTGTAGTACTCTAAGTACTTTTTTTGTAATATATGATTCGAATAACAGTGATATTTGTTTTGGTAGTGTTAATTTCAATTTGTGCACAAGATCTTCATGCCATACCCTGTCCAATGCTTGTGCTGCATCTAAGACGGTAGAGCAAACATTTTTTTTCTATTAATTTCGTAAAACATGCTAAAACTGCTTTATAGACTTTGAAAAGGCCTTTGACAAAGTACGCCACAGTAAACTCAAAGAAATCCTGGAGAGTAAGAACATTGACACCAGAGACATACAAATAATATTAAATCTGTACTGGAATCAGCGAGCTAATATAAAAATAGAAGACCAAACATCGGACGAAATAGAAATACGTAGAGGGGTACGACAGGGTTGTATATTGTCACCGCTCTTGTTTAATATCTACAGCGAACAAATATGCCAAGAAGCTCTCTCATATGCAAACGAAGGGATAATAGTCAATGGAGAAGTTATCAAGAACATTCGATATGCTGACGATACTGTGATAATGGCAAGAACAGCGGAAGATCTACAACATCTAGTTGAAAGTATGAATGAGATATGTAATAACTACGGCATAAGGATGAACGTCAAAAAAACCAAAGATATGACCTTCAGTAAGAATCCAATAAATGACACTAGTATCACAATAAACGGTACCCAACTTGAAAAAGTAAACGAATACAAATACTTGGGAACCCTTATCAATGAAACAGGTGACCAAAATCACGAGATAAAAAGACGTATTGAAATTGCCAGGTCTACTTTTATAAACATGAAAAAATTATTTTGTAATCGTTATATTAGTATTCATCTACGAACTAGAATGTTAAAATGCTATGTGTTCAATACTTTGCTCTACGGTGTCGAGTCATGGACTCTTAAACAGAGGAATATTAAAAATCTTGAAAGCTTTGAGATGTGGTGCTACCGCCGTATACTAAGAATAAGTTGGGTGGATAAAATTACAAATGAAGAAGTAATACGCAGAATAAATGACGAGCCAGAAATTCTACTGAATATAAAAAAAGAGAAAACTTGAATACTCAGGCCACCTGATTAGAGGACAAAAGTACACATTCCTACAAAATATAATGCAAGGAAAAATCCAAGGACGAAGAAATCCAGGCCGTAGAAGAATGTCCTGGATGAGAAATTTGAGAGAGTGGTTTGGCTGTACCACTAACGAATTATTATAGCAGTAAACAAAATTAGAATCGCCCTAATGATATCCAATCTTCGATAGGAGAGGCACTCAAAGAAGAAGACCCATGTGGTGACAGTATATCTAAAAATAAGCGTTATTTTGGGAATGTATAACGTCGATATTAAAAGGTGCACCATCTTTTTTTTATAAAACATTTTGTTCTAAAACTTCCCAGAAAATTTCTTTGTACTTCATACTTGAATATAAACGTGATTAACCCGGGAGCAGTCGCGCCGTTAGAATAGATCTAACAGTTCATCCTTTTCCGTGATAACTTGATGAAAAATTTTTCAGCATCACTTTCCACTTGAAGTGCCACGAGAAAGATTGTAGTAGTGCGTGGGAATTTTTTTCATTGTTTTTTTTTATTTTTTTTTTATTCCTTTAAATTCTTTTTTAGTTCTTTTTTCTGGAATTTATGGCTTTGGTGAGAACCAGTTAGCTTTGAAATTGTTAGAAATAGATATTTTTCACATAACAAGTAAATAAAAATATTATAAAATAGAAATTCGTATTTAAATTCGTATTGTTAGATTTTTTGTTCTACGCGCGACTGCTTACGTGACAGAAGTAAGCGTGAATGCTCCCGGGTTAAAAAGGTAAATTTCATATTTGGTCACTCAACTTTTGCGATTAAACTTTGCAATTCAGGAATCTGCCACTTTTACTTTAAAAAATTCATAAATTTTATTAGAATAAGACTAAAAGCTTGAAACAGATCCCATTGTCTTCAGAAAGGTGAGAAATATATACTGTATACTGAAACAATTTCAACCAATTTCAACCACATTCAAAGTGATTGGCACGAGAAGAGGTATCAACCACCACAGTGATGGGACAGAGACACCACATAAGTTTTTTTGACTAATTTCCTAACAACTATAAATAATATTTCAGACTAAATTGCTTCAGTTATAAAAAATTTAGAGGGAAAATACCACAATAGTTAGACTATTATACGTAAGGTTGTTGTTTTTTTTTTGAAATCTATAACCGATATGAAACCGAAATAATTTTTTTTATTCAAACAAAGTTACTTATATTTTACTAATTAAAAGGCGTTGCTGTATTCCTTTGTAGTCGTTATTTTAAAAAAAGCTATAAATGTTTTGTATCGTAAATACATATTAATTTAATCTGCTTTGCTATGATTCATGAAATTACTATTATTATGAAATCAATGTAACTTAGGAAACAGCAAAATAAATACAACAGATTTACATGATAATTGCAACGTACGGGGTCATAGGTGTAATATTCTTATCACAATTTGTATTATTAATAGTTCTTTGTGATACATACTACATAATGACATAATAATATGTGTGATAAGTGATAAGAAAACAATTCAACTTATTTTGTATACATAAGTGCGTTTGAGACAAATTATTGTCAACATTAATATCATAAGAGAGTGAGAATAAATTGAAAATAATTTTCCAACAATTTTTTGAAAACTTGTTGCTTGGCAATAGACATGAGAGCCCGCAGGGCTCTAGTGACTATTACCGAATGGAAACAAGTTTGAAAAAAAATTGGATTATTATTTTTGATTTCTTTTTACTATGATGCGATATTCGACAGACTATTTTTTAACCTTCCGATGACCAACCTTTTTTTGTTACACGGATGACAAACGGGGGTCAAGAACGGCCCCAAGTCAAAAATGACAATTGACAAAAAAATTACGTTGCTTTATGAAATAAAATAATGTATTCGTAATTATAATGCTACTACTGTATCAATAAATGATAAATAACCATTATTTAGTAAAACTTATTTTTGATTTCAATTGAACAAAAACAGGAATCATCGTTCTAAACTTAGAACTGAAGAAATTTTAAAATATAGGTACACTAAACTTACGTCGCCACAGGTTTAACAAAAATTTTTTTTTTCAATATTGGAATGTTTCTTACATACAGTTCCACATAATAGACGGTATTTACTTAATATAAAATTGGAATATGGAAGGCCAAGAGAGTTCGTCTTTGGTCCCAAATTCAATATTTTTTTTTGTAAAATATAGGAAATTTTTTTTATTACAAAATATGAAGGTATCTAAAACAGAACGATATTAAAGTCAAATAAAAAATAATGAGTTTAAAATTGAAAATATTTTTGAATTTATTAAATAAAACCATGAATTGGGGTGAATATTTACCCCCCCCCCTTGGTCATCCAAAGGTTAATAAATACTTATATAGGGTGGAAGGCACTTATGGAATAAAATTATTTCTGTCCTTGTTTTAAAGAATCTAAAAAAATGCTAAGACCCGTCCATTTTTAAATATAAATATACGCTTTTTAAACCTAAATTTGATTGTACAGAGTGATTTACGCAAGTCTAGCATAGTCCATAAGCTTTATTTTTAATGGAACACCCTATATATTTTTATATTTGTAAAAGGTGCCTGATTTCATCGAACTATGTCATATTTGGTATATTATAAATAATACAGGGTGAAATTTTGAAATTATAGTGTGTGGAAACCACTTAATAAAATTTTTTGTGTCCTTATTTTAGAAAATTAAAAAAAACGCTAAGATACGTCAACTTTTAAATTCAAATATGCACAGTTTGAACATAAACTTAAATATACACGGTGACTCACGCAAGTCTAGCATAGTTCATGATCTTTAATTTTAATGAAACACCGTGATAATTTTTATATTTTTAGAATCCGCTAAACAACGTCACATCAAAAAAGTGTATTATGTAGGACCTATTATGAATAATACAAGGTGAAATTTTAAAAGTATGAATAATTTTCGTCAAGATATTAAAAACCTACATAAAATTTTGAAATTAATAATCTATCATACTTTAAATAATGGTATTATTTTTAAATTAGCTAAATAAAGGCATACACTAACTTTCTAAACTTAAAGTATAAATCTATTGAGTTTTGTAAGTAAGGTCTGGACGAAATTTATAAATAATTTCAAATTTTCACCTTGTATTATTTATAATGGACCCTGCATAATATACTCTTTTGAGGTGAGGTTGTAAAGTAGCTTCTAAGAAAATAAAAATATACAGGGTGATCCATTAAAACTAAAGATCATGGACTATGTTGTACTTGCGTGAATCACCCTGTATATTTAAATTTATGTTTGTAAACCGCCCTTTTGAATTTAGAAGTAGACGTGTCCGAGCATTTTTTATAATTTTCTAAAATAAGGACACAAGCAATTTTATTCCATAAGTGGTTTCCATACTTTAAAATTTCAAAATTTCACCCTGTATTATTCATAATACACACTACATGATATACTTCGTTGAAATCAGGTGGTATAGCAGCTTTTAAAAATATAAAAATATACAGGGTGTTCCATTAAAAATAAAGCATATGGACTCTGCTGGACTTGCATGAATCACCCTGTAAATTTAAATTTATGTTCAGAAAGTGCACATTTTTATTTAAAAACGGACGGGTCTCAGCATTTTTATTATTTTTTGAAACAAGGGCAGAAGTAAGTTTATTCTATAACTGGCTTCTACACTGTATACAAATTTTAAGTTTTTGTAAATAAACTAGACAAGGCGAAAACGGCGGGTTCGTTAGGAAAAATATTCCCATGAGATTTTTTTGCATAATTGCATTCGTGAGATATCCCAGAATAAGGTTCAAGAAGTCGTCCACGTGAAAAGTGGGCCAAATTTTTTTTAAAAATTTTTTGCAAAATCAAATTGCAAAAATCAATATTTTTGGACCGGACAATTCTTTGTAGGTTGTTATACCATTCTGGATAAAAAAGGTCTCTTATAATTTTTCTCTAAAGTTGATCGTTTTCGAGTTATAAGCGATTTAAAATTGAAAAAAAACGAAAAATGGCGATTTTCAAGGCTTAATAACTCGTTAAAAGTTATTATTTGGCGAATGGATTTAGTGTCCGCAGTCATATAAACCCAAATAAACAACAAAGTTATTATTATGAAAGTCAGAAAGTGACTAAATCAAAGTTTAATGCCCCCCTACAAGATACTGAAGAAATTTTTGTCATTATTTTATTACTATACTGTTATTTTTAAGTAATAATATTGAGCGCCATGCACCTGGTAGCCGGCCGTAAATGCTGAGTGCGAGAGAGATGCCACTCCGGCAGTCCAAATGTGCATCTTACTTTCAACTTTTAACCGAGTTATTAAGCCTTGAAAATAGCCATTTTTCGTTTTTTTTTTTCAATTTTAAATTGCTTATAACTCGAAAACCATCAACTTTAGAGAAAAATTATAAGAGACTTTTTTTTATCCAGAACGGTCCAAAAAACCTACAAAAAATATGTCAGAGCCAAAAATATTAATTTTTCCGATTTGATTAAAAAAAATTGTTGAAAAAAATTGTTAAAAAAAATTGGCCCACTTTTCACGTGGGCGACTTTTTGAATCTTATTCTGGGATGTCTCACGATAGTATAAGAGCTGTGAGACATTTTTGAGTAGGTATTTTAGGCAACCTGAAAAATTTTCAGGTGACTCTTCTATGATAGTCTAATACAAAAATGCCGGTCTGGCTGGAGGGTAGCGGTTATTTTCCCCAAAAATCCCCCCAAAATTAAAAAAAGGGTAAACATTGTTATTACAAAAAATATCATTGATATGACTTGAAAGTAAATTTAAATATTCAAATATAAAGAAAATAAACAGGCCAGGCGATTTGAGGGCGGTTTTAACTCTGCAAGATACTTGCATTGGCGCCCCAGGATTATTTTCAGGGGGTGCATCTGAACTTCAGAAGATTTTATTTGAATTTGTACATACTATTAATGAGTATAAAATATACAACTATACATGCATAGATATGTACATTCCTTCCGGATAGGGAGGTGCAATTGTTATTTTGACAGGGTATTTTTTAATTTTAAAAATAAATATTCTAAAAAAGACAGGTTTTTTTGGTAAAATTTTAAAATTGCCATTTGATCAAACAAATTATGCGTGCATATAAATGAAAAGCGCTATAGGTAAGCAGCAGTGTGAGAAAGAGCGTATACCGATAGCTGTTTGCGTCCTCTGTTGTAGCTGATCGAGTCCGTTCGCTCGAGAAAATCACGTGACCTGGCGATATCCTTGTTGTTGTGCCTCGAAACATTAGAGTAATTATTATATATTTTATAGTTTTTTAAGTAATTTTTGCTTAATTAAAGGAAAATAATACGTACTATACAATAGATTTTGCAAATATGATAGAAAAAGACAAATTTATTATTATAAATATATCGGTTCGAATCTTGTACTTCTTCTTCAAACTCCTCATCTGAGCTTAAATGTTCATTCTCTTCTTCTTCTTCGTCAGACTCCCCTCGAGACTCAGATTCCTCTTCTACATGATCTGTAAATAGTTGTAATATGTATTTAGAATTAGTTAAAAATTAATCAGTGATTAATTAATTGAGTTGCTACGTATTCTCTGTCCTTGTATACGGAGTCGAAGCCTGGACAATCACGGGCGCATCTGAAGAAAGACTTACCATTGTTGAGATGTGGTGTTATCGAATAATAAATCGAGTAAAAAATATCATGGACACAACACTTAACAAACACGGAAACATTGAGAAAGATGATAAAGGCAAAAGAAATACTCAACACTATAAAGAAAAGAAAAATGAGCTAAAATAAATATACATTCTCTTCTTCGTCAGACTCCCCTCGAGACTCAGATTCTTCTACTATTCTACCTGATCTGTAAATAGTTGTAATATGTATTTAGAATTAATGAAAAATTAATTAGTGATTAATTGATTGAATTGCTCCGTATTCTTACTTATATACCAATGCTTAATACTTCATACTGTTGAGTATTTCTTTTGACTTTTTTATCTTTCTTAATGTTTCCGTGTTTGTTACGTGTGTCCATGATATATTTAACATTATTCGATAACTCCACATCTCAACAATGGCAAGTCTTTCTTCAGATGCGCCCGTGATTGTCCAGGCTTCGACTCCGTATAAAAGGACGGAGAATAGGTAGCAACTCAACTAATTAATCACTATTTAATTTTTAATTAATTCTAAATACGTATTAAAACTATTTAGATCATGTAGAAGAGGAATCTGAGTCTCGAGGGGAGTCTGACGAAGAAGAAGAGAATGAATATTTAAGCTCAGATGAGGAGTTTGAAGAAGAAGTACAAGATTCGGACACAGAATTAATTTAGTTTATAATTTTATACTTTTCTACCTATATATTTATAATAATAAATTTGTTTTTTTTTCTATCATATTTGCAAAATCTATTGTATAGTACGTATTATTTTTCTTTAATTAAGAAAAAGTTACTTAAAAAACTATAATATATAATAATTGCTCTAACGTTTCGAGGAACAACAACATGGATATCGCCAGGTCACGTGATTTTTTTGAGCGAACGGACTCGCTCAGCTACAACAGAGGACGCAAACAGCTATCGGTATACGCTCTTTCCCACACTGCTGCTTACCTATAGCGCTTTTCATTTATATGCACGCTTAATTTGTTTGATCACCAGGCAGTTGGAAAATTTCACCAAAAAAACCTGTTTTTTTAGAATATTTACTTTTAATATTAAAAAATACCCTGTTAAAATAACAATTGCACCTCCCTGTCCGGAAGGAATGTACATAGCTATGCATGTATAGTTGTATATTTTATACTCTTTAATAGTATGTACAGATTCAGATGAAATTTTCTGAAGTTCAGATGCATCCCCTGAAAATAATCCTGGGGCGCCCATGCAAGTATCTTGCAGAGTTAAAATCGCCCTCAAATCGTCTGGACTGTTTATTTTCTTTATATTTGAATATTTAAATTTACTTTAAAGTCACTTCAATGATATTTTTTGTAATAACAATTTTTACCCTTTTGTTTAATTTTGGGGGGGATTTTTGGGGAAAATAACCGCTACCCTCCAGCCAGACCGGCATTTTTGTATTAGGTAATCATGGAAGAGTCACCTGAAAAATTTTCAGGTTGCCTAAAATACCTACTCAAAAATGTCTCACAGCTCTTGGACACGAATGTAATTATGCAAAAAAATCTTATGGGAACATTTTTCCCAACGAACCCGCCGTTTTCGCATTCTCTAAACATTCAGTGATATGAATCACAATTAACGTTCTACAACTAGTCAAAGAAATCAATAAAATATTAGTAAATATTTATAACAATATAGTTCAAGTTTAATCAAATTCAAGAAATAATATTGTCCTCGAGACAATTTGACATTAGATGCAGAACTAAAAGTTTATTATGGTTCATTTTCTTAAACGTGACAGTTGTCAAAACTATAAAACTCATTGTAATTATTAAAAAAAAAACAAAATATCAAAAAATTATTCCCACTATAATAATGTAGGTATATTATTCGTGGTATAATAATAATCTGATTTGACACAATTAAACATGATGAAGAATCTTACTACACGATTGGAAATTGAAATGATTAAAAAATAATTACTGAAATACCATTATTTATTCTTTGTTTTATTGAGTTGCTGCTTGTTTTTCTTCATGTTCCTCATCCGTTAGGGGCATTGCTGATCATCAATGCTCATTTAACTCTGCAGCGGTTCTGAAAAGTTCTATTTTTGTTTTTCCACTGCATTGTTTTAAAATTTTCAACCACAAAAAGCCTCGTCTTTTCGGTCCCTTTTCCTTCTACTTTCCCTTTTATAACCAATCGCATCAACTCATATTTTTCATTTCTTACTATGTGACCAAAGTAGCCCACTTTTTTTTCATAGTATCTTTTTTCATTGTTTCTATGTTTGTTACGGGTTGTGTGCATGATATTTTCGACGTTCCTCGATAACACCTAATCTCAAAGCTAGCAAGTATTTTTTCAATTGCGTCTATAATTGTCCAGGCTTCAACTCCATATAAAAGGGCAGAGAATACGTAACATCTCAATTTCTACTTAGTTCTAATTTCTATTCACAGTTTTCCATTTGAATAATACTTATTTTATTGTATTCAACGCGCTTGTGGCCATCTCAATACGTCGTTTTATTTCAAGGCTACGGTCCCGTTATTCATTTAGTTCACATCCCAAATAACTGTATCTGGGTACTGTCTACTAATCTGAGATTATTCAATAGTTTTCCGCTAATTGGAATGAACGCTCATCCGTGGTGAACCATCGTTCAGAATGAAGACTTAATTATTTATATACGAAGTATTTTAGAATGGATAAATTGAACTAAAATAGCAGTTCCACCAGAGGCGTAGAATTTGGGAAGGGTCAACCATTAACTTTTTCTCATCGTACGCCTCTGGTAGTAACCAGAAACGTTTATTTAACATAATTTAGTAGGATGTACAGTGTCTACACTTCCTACCAAGTATGACAAGGATATATTAATTGGTTTTAAAGTACTGGGTACAAATATTTTTTAAATTCTTAGATAAAACACCCTGTAACTCAGTAAGGAGCCACATTTTATTTAAGTGTTTTTGGTTAAATCGTCGTATTTTTTGCTAAGGTCTCTTCAATTACTATGTGGACAATTCTTAATGAGTACATGATTGTTTAGTGAAATGTGTGTTCAGAAACGAGACACTGATCAATTTGCTCAATGTCTAGTATTGCCTTCAACTCAATCTGATGTAACAGTCAATTTGCGTTCCACTTCATTATTTGGATGTTTTTAGTCATTTCTGGTTTTCGGAATAGCTCTTTCAGCGTTATACTCTAGTCACGTAACTCTGTGATCGATTTAAGTTAGTTTGTCATCACTCTTGGTGAGCTTTTCTGATATCATTTTGAACGTAATATCAGTTTCTTTTTCGTATCACGATGGTGTCTCTTTGCATTATTTGTTACATCGCTGTAACTTCTATTTTCACCTATCTCTTCCGTTTCTAGTATGTTGCTTTTAATAACTCTATGGGCCACTTTTGCATCATTTTCTTTGTTTGTTCTCCGGTTACTTGTTATAGTTCATACCAAAACTTTCTTTCAGTAGGTCAACGATAAAATGTCAAAATATACTAACCTAGAATGACAATTGCAATTTTACCCCTTGACATCGTGAAAGTATGCAACTATCCTTCAACGAATACATAATTTTCTGAGTTCTATGTATAATAGACGGTGATAGTGTATAATAATATGTATAAAGAGGGTAAAGGAAAAATAATAACTGAAGGCCAAAAACTAGGAGGAAATAAACTTTTCCTGGCTCTTGCTAAATTGTTTAATAAATGTCTGTGGGAAGCGATAACACCGCGACGCAGTGGAACAACGCGGAAATCATCTTACTTCATAAGAAAGAAGATATCAGTAACCTTAGAAACTACCGCCCCAGTAGCTTGTTGTCACAAGTATTAGCTATTCACAAGAGTTATTACCAAGAGGCTAGGAGGTAAGTGGGATTTTTATCAGCCAAGAGAGCAAGCAGGTTTTAGAGCGGGATATGGCACGAATGATCATTTACAAGTGGTTAAGAACTTGATAGAAAAGAGTGTTGAATACAACAAGCCATTAGTCCTGATATTTGTTGACTATGAAAAAACTTTCGACACAATAAGTCATCAAAAAATGTTGAAAGCCTAAGCCTAAACAGAGTGCCGTATAGATCGTAGCTGTACAGAGCTGTCGTGCCGTACAGAGCGTCCATAAAGTAACGCATAAATTCATTATTTCGTAAACCGGCAACTGTAAGGAAAAATCCCAAAACAGGTCAATTTTTATTTTCAAATTACAATTTTTTGGAATATATATCATACTAGTGACGTCATCCATCTGGATTTGATGACGTAATCGATGATTTTTTTAAATAAGAATAGGGATAGAATAGAATAGAAATATGCTTTATTGTTACTGAAAATTTTTACAATTTTATGAAAAAGCTTACATACAGTCAAAAGAAAAATAATATCAACAACAAATAACAAATAACAACTACAATTTACTAAAATTAGATAAATCATCAATATACAGTAAATATGATTTAAAACCAAAGACAAAAACAATTAATTGCAAAAATTATATAAACTGCAAATTAAACATACTTACAACAAATAAAATACAACATTAGGAATTGACAGTTTAAGCTACTGAGTATGAAACCCAATTTTCTTAGTTATTCATTAAGAAATTCTTCTATTGAATAATATGGTCTTTTAGATAAATAGGCTTTGGTCATTTTACGGAACTTTGGGAAAGATGTTGCAGATTTAAGTTGTAAAGGGAGATGGTTGTAAAGTTTTTTTGCGGAATATAATATAGATTTACTAACTCAGTGGATGGGATCGGTAAAAAATATCAAAAATTGAATTTCTGGTGGAGTAAATATGATTGGGCCTTGCTGGAAAGACATGAAGGTGTTTACGAATTAAACAAACCGTTTCTAGAATATATAAAGATGGAAGTGTTAGAATTTCGTGATTTCTGAAGTAACTTCTGCAATGTGTAGATCTTCTGAGGCCCAACAGATATCTTATTGCTCTTTTTTGCAATTTAAAAATAACATCAAATTGAGCAGCTGTACTCTGTACTAGAACCCCAAAAAAGAAGACCATATCGAAGATGAGACTCGAACAAGGAAAAATATGTTATTTTAGAAGATGCTAAATTGAGTTCCCTTGAGACAGATCTTATTGTATAGCAATCTGAGGCGAGTTTCTTACTTAACGAATCGATATGAAGGGACCATTTGAGGTTGCTGTCTAAAAAAATACCAAGAAATTTTACAGAATCAACGGTACTGATCTGGCTGTTATTAAGAGGCAAAGGTTGAAGAGCTCCTTTATAGGATAATGCTACTGATTTGTCTATATTAAAGGAGAGTAAGTTAGAGTCAGACCAGGTCTTTATCGTCAGTAGGTCCGAAGTTATAGTTTCATGAAGAGATGCAATAGTTGAGTTGCTCCAAGTGATACTGGTATCATCAGCAAATAGAAAAATTTTCCCATCAATTTTTAAATTAGCGATGTCATTTATAAAGATAAGGAACAGAAGAGGACCCAATACTGAACCTTGCGGTACTCCACATACAATGTTTTTGAGACGAGTCAGTATCATTTGCTCTAACTAGTTGTTTCCTATTATTCAAGTAGGATTGGAACCAATTTAAAGAAATACCTCTAATTCCATAGAAATTTAGTTTTTTAATCAAGATGTTGTGATTTACACAATCAAAAGCTTTAGCATAGTCACAGAAAACAGTGGCAGTATAAAGATTATTGTTTAGTGCTTGATAAACCTCATGTAGTACAGAAAACATGGCATCAGTGGTACATTTATTAGTTAAAAAGCCGAACTGATTTTGAGATAAAATGTTGTTATCAACGATAAAGGACATAAGTCGAGTTTTAATGAGTCTCTCAATAATTTTGAAGAGTGCCGGTAGTAAGGCAATTACCTTTTTCGAAGGAATCATTAATTAGTGAGACGAGGATTTCCAACACATTTTCTGTGAGATTAGAGAAAATTTTTATAGATAGTCCATCAGTACCTACTACAGGATGATTTGCTTTTGATACTATTGATTGTTTGGGTCAGTTCATAGTTATCGACTGGTTTTAAAAAGAATGAATTCGAGACCTTTCTTGAATTAGGGAGATAAGAAATGGGATATTGTTGCGGCAAAATAGTTGATGTTATATTTTTACTCACAATAACGAAGTAATCGTTTTGATTTTCAGGATTTGGAAGGGAAAATGATTGAGCTGTATGAGTTTTATTTCGAAGATCTTTTATTATAGACCAGGTTTCTTTTGCAACACTTTTAGAGCTTCCCAGACGATTTTGATAATAGGCTCTTTTAGCTGATTTGACAAGTTCTAGATATGTTGTCCTGTACTTCGTGATATATTCAGTGACAGAAACATTGGTAGTAAATTTCTTGGTGTATAGAAGTGAACGCAGAGTCTTGGCTGATAAGCGGATACCTTTCGTAACCCAAGATTTCCGATGTTTTGCACATGATAGCTCATTTGAAAGGGTATTTAATTTTCTATTTTTTTTTGTTTTGATTTTGGCCTTGGTTTAGAACCTTTAGCCACGTAATTACATATAAAATTATTATTCGTTCATACAAAATTGTCCAGTATACACTTAAAAATAAAGAATAATAAAAAATAAAGCTTACAAAAAGCAATGTCTAGTTACTATGTTAATAAATACAACTATGCTAATTATTATTATTTCTACAAGCGTGCAAAAATGTCTGCTTTGGCGCACGCATTTTAGTTTAGAAAGTTTCACTTTTCCGCACGCGTGTTACTTTTCCGCACGCGTGTTACTTTTCCGCACGCGGTTTTTACTTTTCTGCACGCGTGTTAATTTAGATATGTTAATATGGCCTTAAAGTAATTATAATACATGCAATAAACTAATATTTAGATATTATTTACTAATATATTTCACATATATCTTATTGTGTTAATGTTTTAATGAAATTAACGTGACAATTCGATGAAATAAAATTATTTTGACATAATATTCGAAAGTCAAATCGGTAGACAATAACAGTCGTTTTGAATCATCGTCATGGAAACCAAGATCGTCGTCATGCTAACTAATTATATTGAAAGTTTGGTTTTGACAACCTTGTCAAAGAATTAATTTGTGTATGTATTTTCATATTAATCAAATTAATTGATTAAGATTTGGTAATTTTTTAAAGACTCTTAGAAAAAATATTGTTCCTAACTCTTGCAGAAAGTCTCTTTTCCGCACTCGACTGCTTGTTGAACTCCCGCTTCGCGTCGTTCGGCAAACTGCAGTCGCGTGCGGAAAAGAATGACTTTCTGCACTTGTTGGAAAATAACTATTTTTTCTCTTTTTTTTTCATTATTTTAATTCTTTATTCATTAATATACATTCACATAATTATTTATACAGAGTGTTCAAACCAATTTTTTAATTAAATTAATTGAGACAAAAAGAAGATTGTATGTAACTTATTTCATTCAAAATACTGTCGTCAAAAAACAGGAAAAACATGTTTATTTGACAAATAAATATTGCTTTTCGCTTACATTCAATGTTAGAGCTGCCACCCAGCTCCCTCTTGGAAATTTGAACATTACGTTTAAGCGAAAATCAATGTTTATTTTGAAATAAAACATTTTTATATTTTCTGACAGCAGTAAATTGTATTTAGAATTAAACAAATTACATACATTCACCTTTTTGTGCCAATTAGTTTAATTAAAAAAACGTTTTTGGACACCCTGTATAAATAATTATGTTAATGTTTACAGTAGTAAATAGAGAATTAAATACCCTTTCAAATGAGCTATTACATGACCCTTATTCTCATTAAAAAAAATCATCGATTACATCATCACGCCCAGATGGATGACGTCACTAGTATGATATATATGCAAAAATTCGTAATTAAAAAATAAAAAATCTACCTCATTCGGTTTTTTCCCTTAAAGTCGCCAATTTAGGAAATAATGAATTTATGCTTTACTTTATGGACCCACGGTATAAACATGATCAAGTACATCTATCAAAATGCGACAGCAAGCGTGAAACTGGCAAATAAAAAGATCAATGTATTTAAAATAAAACGAGGAGTGCGACAGGGAGACACAATTTCGCCAAAATTGTTTACAACTTTATAAGAGCACATCTTTAAAAACGCAAATCTGAGTGAAAAATGAATTAATTTCAACGGAGAAATACTTAGTCATTTGAGGTTCGCTGACGATATTTTTGTTTTTGCTGACAGCATCGATAAGGCAGTATCGCAACTGAGGAAACTACACATAGCCTCCCTACAAGTTGGATTCAAAATCAACCACACAAAAACATAAATCATAACAAATCTTGTGTTAAGCGAAAAGATTTCAGTAAATGGCAAGCATATCGAAGAAACCACCTCTTATAACAACTACTTGGGGCATGAGATACGCATGGTAAGAGGTAAACAAACGTGCAAATTAAGCCGCCACATAGGACTCACTTGGGTGGCATTGGGTAAGCTGCCTATGTGTCTCAAAAGAAAAGTCTGTGCGTCTTACCAGTACTTGCATATGGTGCAGAAACTCTAACATTAACAAATAAAATAAATAAAATTTGTGTTACACAAACAGCCATGGAACGCGCGATGTTAAGCCGGGTCCAGATTACAAAACGTGTTAATAACAAAGTTATACAACAAATTTGTTGTACAACTTTGATATGTAACTTTGTTATAATATAGCAAAGCATCCAGACTCTATAACAAAAAACAAAACAACAAAATGCACATAACTTTTGCAGCATTTTAGTTGGATAGCTAGTAGGTTAGGCAGTATATAAAATGGCTTTATCCTACTGTTCACCAGGAACTGTTGATTCAGAGGACTGGCTCACGGGAGAACTAATACCTGGTACATGGAGATTCGGAGGTGAGCCAAATGGTACTTGGCTAAGACTGAAAAGGATTCCTAGGAAACCTATTGTGCTGGGCAAACAAATACGAGAGGAATTTTCTTTGTTCTTTACCAGTGAAGATGGGAAAGTGCCGTGGCAGAATAATTTTTAATTTCAAATTTAATAAATAAATAAACAATGCTTTTATTTCATAAGACCATAACCAAAAAGGGAATGGAAAACGTCAAGCAAAGAGAAAGAGGGGGAAAAGAAATATGTATTTGCAATAAGGCACTAAAAACATAAAACAAAAAAATAAAAAATGATAAAACTGCTATCTGGGCTGTTTAATATTTACAAAATGTAAATCGGTTAGTAATTAAAAGTGTGCTTACCTCAGCCGGATTGATATTCCTTGAGTCCTGTGGCTCAGTATCTTGCTTGGGAGAGAGACCTCCTTCAGTAGAATGACGTGCCTTATTTTTATCTTTTAAAAATAAAAGCATATTAAAAAAAAGCCACTTTGTTTTATAATGGGCATCGGCTTCATCGCCACTTTTCCCTTTCTTCAATTTCCGCTGAAATTGCCCAATCAGCATACGCATAAAAAAGTCCATAAATGTAGGGTCCCATAATACTCGTTGCTCAGGAAATAGCTCAATTAAATGAGTAGTTAGTTCTCTCGACCATTCTATCGCGTAAAGAACTCCACGTGAATAGAGCAATGGAAAATTTAGAAAAATTACTCAGGAACGAACAAGGCGATATGACTCCAATGGTTGCTGCTCGTGAACTATGCCAGCCAGAGAAGAGAGAAATGTTTCAATAACATGTTTTTAAATGTAGATCAGCGGGGACGCGGTTTTATAACTTTTTTGATGTTTACCGACAAGTGTTGGATAACATTAAACATGCTATATAACCAGAAAAATGTTATACAACACTATGTTTTAAAACATTTTTATTTAAAATTCTGTAACAAGTTATGAAACTTTGTTATTTAACATGTTTTGTTACATAGTATGGACCCCGCTTTAGGCATTTCTCGTAGGGAAAGGATTACGAACAAGGAAATAATAGGGGAGTGCAATTAGAACGAAAACATGCATTGTTTCGGAATAATTCAAACAAGCTTATATTTTTCTAAAACTTTTTTGTTAGTTTATATGTATACATGTGAAAGTAAAAAGTTCTACTCGCAGATTTGGCCGCTAATTGTTTATTAATTGTTTAAACAATAACAATTGTTTTGTATAAATAATTTTAAAAATATCGTTGAATTCATCATTTTACTTTGATCAAATATGTTTCTATTTTGTTTTTGGTTATATGCTGAATCCGAATATGGCATAACAATTGGAAAATTCTTGTACAGAAGCTCTTACACAGTATGTTTGCGTAGCTAGGAGCCACATGGAAAACTTTTTTATTACCAATTTTACGGAAAAAAGTTATTCTTCATAAAATACTCTGGATAGTCAAAAATCTAAAACTCAACTATCAGATATTAAATTTTATCAATTTTATACGAGTTATGTCAAAAATATGAATTCCTTTAAAGAGTAAAATATCTTTATATTCCGGAATATCAAAAAATGCTATTATGAAAAGTTGTTTGAAATTAAAAATTATATTTTAATATACAATTACATGATTCTAATCGAAAAAAAAAAAATTTAAATTTTTTCTCAAATTACGAATACCCATCATCATTTTATTACAATTATTGTAACTATTTTATTATCAATTTTACGAAAAAAAGTTATTCTTCATAAAATACTCTACCTGGTCTAAAATCTAAGATACAACCATCAGATATCAAACTTTTTTAGTTTTATACAGGTATGTAAAAAATATGAATTTTTCTTAAGAGTTAGGTGCCTTTATTATTTACAATATTTTAACTAGAAGGATGTAATTGAACACTGCAACATATTTTTTAATTCCAAACAACTTTTCTTAATAGCAATTTTTAATATTGTGAATTATATAGTGAAATTCATATTTTTTACACACCACGTACAAAATTAATAAAATTTTATATTTGATGGTTGAATCTTAGATTTTATATGATGCAGAGTATTTTATAAAGAATAATTTTTTTTGTATGACTGATAATAAAAAAGTTATCAATAGGTTCCAAGTTACGCAGACATACTGTATAAGAACTAAAAAAAATTTTTTGTTCAACATTTATTATTGTTGAAGCTTATTATTAAATGTATTTTAGGTAAGTTTTACAGAAAAATATTTTGATCAGTTTGTATAAACATTTTTAGCTGGTAATTTTCGGTTTTTGTATTACATTTTTGTTATCTTTCTTAATTTTCTCAAAAAGAAATAGTGTATTTCATTTCTAAAGTAAAATAATTTAGTGCATTTTAAAGACTACATCGTAATATTAAAAAAAAACACCTATAAAACTGTAATAGACCTGTTCAAACTTGAGTAATACCGTCTTAAAATGGTGTTAATTCTGTAAAACTATGAAATTTTCAAAAATTATATTTTTAAAGACGTCGTATCATTCAATTTCTGAGACTTTTTTGAACGTAACATCATTTAGTAAGATGTTTGAAAGGTAAGTTGTGCAAAATTTAGAGTTTTATAAGAAAAATTGTATTAGTTACACATTTTTAAATCATTTTTAAACAAAATTCATGTAAGTCTCACTTTCAGCCCACACCGTACTTATACCCATATATTTTATTTCTTTTGATTAAAACCATAAGATAGCTTAATTATTCTTCTTTCATGTCCAATTTCTAAACTTTCATTTGATCGATCAGTTAAAGAATTATATTAAAATAACTCAACCGTGCATTTCGCCATACGCTAGTTTACAGTGCGCCAATGTCTGTGAGAAAGGTGACTTTAGCGTTATAAATAAAAAATTATAGGAGCTACAGATTTATATTTAGAAAAATCTTTATATAAGGGTTTTTTTTGTAAAATAATCTGAATTTTTCAATGGTCAGGTCAGTTTTTTCTAAAGTTTATATTTTCGGAGTTATTTAAAAAAACATCTAATTTTGCAGTTCATTTGTTTAATAAAAAATGAAGCACCCACTTCTCGAGGAGAACTTTTTGATATGTTGTTGATTAAACTTTTTTTAATGAAATTACAAAAAGTTCTATCTTGTTTGATTTTTTCCGAAGTGAAAATCTATATGCACTCCCCTATAAGACGGAAAATAAGAGCGACAGTTGCCATAGAAAGAATTATGACCCGTAAGTGGAACTTCTTAATAGATTTAGCAAAAGAAAGAAACATGATCGTTATGAGCACGTACTTTCAACACAAAAGAATATACCAAGGAATATGGAGATCACCAGATGGGAAAACCATAAACCAAACAGATCATGTGCTCGTCGAAAAAGACATGGAAAATGTATAAAGAACATAAGAACTATATAGAGGACCAGATGCAGACACAGATCACTTTATAGTCGGAATACAACTGAAACAGGTTATACCTACAGAAACCAACAGAAAAAAAAGGACAAACTAACTAAACCTATTAGACTACTGTCAGAAGAAGAACAAAGTAAATATGAAAGACTAGTCACTGGAGAACTGGAAAATATTACAGAAAATGGAAACATCGAACAAAAATGGACGCAAATAAAAGTATGTGTGACTAAAGCAGCGCAAGCCAGTAATAAAAATATAAAAGATGGATAGAAAGACTGGTTTGATGAAGAATATAAAATAGAACTGGATGAAAGAAATAAGTTACGACTCAAGATGATGCAAGTGAAAACACGGGAGTTGGAGATAAAATATAACGAAAAAGAAAACGAACTGAAAGAATCATAAGAGCAAAATAAAGAAAGTACAACGAAGATAAATTGAAATGTATAGAAGAAAACTATAAAAATGGAGAAATGAGAAATCTATATCAAGGAGTAAAAAATGAGAAAAGGGGGTAGGTACCAAAGAAAACCTGTACACTACAAAAGTAAAAATGGAAGGAATTTAGTAAGCGACGAAGAAATATTGAACAGATGGAGAGAATACTTCGAAGAGCTTCCAAATGAAATTTCCACAACAGAATATGCAGAAGAAGAAGAAGAACCGAATGAAAATATTGATCAAGAAGAAATACAGGAAAGACCGCCTAATTAAAAAGAAATAAAAGAAATAATAGAGAAACTAAAGAAAAACAAGAGCACAGGTAAGGATGAAGTAACAGCTGAAATGTTTAAATATGGACGACTAGTACTAATTAAGCATTTGAAAAAGCTGATAAAAGAAATTTGGGAACAAGAACACATACCAAAAGAATGTACTGAAGCCACACTGTGTCCAATTCACATAAAAGGCGACAAAAGTTTATGCCATAATTACAGGGGAATAGCCCTACTAAACGTTGCATATAAAATACTTGCAGTACATATAAAATAGAAGATAACACAAAAGATAAATAATGACATAGGAGAATATCAATGTGGATTCAAAAGAGAACGCAGCACGGTTGATCAAATTTTCCTGCTTCGTGAGATACAAGCTGAAAGCTACGAATACGGGAAATCTACAATGGCCCTATTCATCGACTTTAAACAAGCTTTTGACAGAGTTAATCGAAAAAAATTAATAAAGATGGTAAAAGTTACACTCAGAGAAACAGAGAACAGGGTTAAAATAGATGGAAAAGATGGAAAAGAAACAGATAAGTTTAAGGTCGGTGAAGGGGTACGACAAGGAGACCCACTGTCATCATTGTTGTTCAGTATCCTTCTTGAAATGGTCATCAGAGAAGCCGAAATTAATAGGACAGGACTTGTATACCAACGAAAACACCAATGACATAGTACTGATAGCCAGAAGTAATCAAGAATTAAAAGAAATACTAAAAAGACTAGAGGCGATAGGAAGAAAGAAAGAGGTATACATAAACGAAGAAAAGACTAAATATATGGAATGGACAGAACGAGAATACACACAAGGACAATATCTTACAATAAACACAGAGACAAAAATATATGCATTCGAAGTAGTAGAGAGATTCCAATATCTATTAGGAGCGACATTCAGTAGGAGACCAAATATAAAAGAAGAAATCCAAGCGAGAATTATGGCTGGTAACCGTTGTATCTTTGTTCTAAACAACTTATTAAGATAATTGATGGATTCGACCGTTACTTCATGGACGTTCATTTTATCTAACAATAAAACACTGAAAACGTTTGTTTTCTATACTTCCACAAAATTTATTACAACTATGTGACTGCAGCTGTTTCGGCAGAGTGCCTTTCTCAAGTGATATAGTTTACAATGTGTTTGCCTTTTTAAGTCTTTAACTGAAGAGGTTGAGGAGTGGGGAGCTTTTTGTCTCGAGTTGGTCATTCAGAATTATATCTGTATTTCTTAATTTATTAATTTTCATAGATTCTAAAAAAGCTAGCTTAAGGCCTTTATTTTGAATATGCAGAATTTGAAACTCTTCATTGAAAGAATGATTATGATCTAGAAGGTGAAATGCGTACGTATAAAGAAGTGTCTGTTTTTCTATTGTTGAAAGGTCTTTTGTGTTCTGCTATCCGTTTGTCAAAGGTTCTGCCAGTTTGACCGATGTAAGTTTTCGGACAGTCACCACAAGTTAGTTTGTACACACCACTCTGTAGTTGCGTTCTCTTTCAGCTTTTATTGTTCTTAATATATTTGCTTAAGTTGCTGTTAGTTCTGAATATATTAAGAATATATTACTTAAGCAAATATATTAAGAACAATAAAAGCCGAAAGAGAAAGCAACTACAGAGTGATGTGTACAAACTAACTTGTGGTGACTGTCCGAAAACTTACATCGGTCAAACTTTCAGAACCTTTGACAAACGGATAGCAGAACACAAAAGGGCTTTCAACAATAGAAAAACAGACACTTCTACATACCTTCACCTTCTAGATCATAATCATTCTTTCAATGAAGAGTTTTAAATTCTGCATATTCAAAATAAAGGCCTTAAGCTATCTTTTTTAGAATCTATGGAAATTAATAAATTGAAAAATACAGATATAATTCTGAATGACCAACTCGAGACAAACAGCTCCCCACTCCTCAACCTCTTCAGTTAAAGTCTTAAAAAGGCAAACACATTGTAAACTATATCATTCTCGTCCCGGACGTCGAAGAGTAAGGTCACTGCTAGCACACCCCACTCTTACCGACGAACAGCGAGAAGCCTGAGAGCACCAAGTGCTGAAGAAGCGGCGCACGGTTAGCCCTAAGCTATTAGTTTGGAACCAGTGTGAAAAACCAACGACGCTTGGCCGTGTAAACCAAAAAGGTAGACGGATTACTGGGTTTCAGAGGAATACTCTGGCCCTGGGCTCGAGCGAGCTCGCTCGCCCCGAACTCTACCTAGTGTTCACATACGGTTACAAGAACAAGTGCGAGTAAGGGGGCCAAACTAACAGCGAAAAAGGCTTTCAACGAGGGACCCACCAGCAGCAGGGTAAACTGCACCCATCAGGTAATTATAGTCACTGTCTTACGCCGGAAAAGCACGGAGGGGTGGACAAGCCACCTTTATCCCTGGGGTTTACCCCCCAGAACACCTTGAGGCTGAGGTGCCCTCCGATCGCTCGACTTGCATCCTCACCCATTTGTAATGCCTTCTTCTGTAAGGTCAGTCAGCTCCACCCGGTCGCTTCGTCCTCGGACGACGACCTCGACAAGCGTTGCCACCACCACCACCACCACTACAGCCACCACTACTGCCAACCAGTTCTCTTCCTTACATCGGGAAGGCACTGTACCCCCATCCAGAGGTTACAACCGGCTCACGGCGGAGCTAGACCTCGAGACGCTTAGCGCGGAGATGGAAATCGTCCGCAACAAGTATCGCGAGGCCTACCTTCGCATCGAGCAGGACGACGCCTCCAACCCCCTTCTGCAGCGATATGCTAACGATTTTCCCCCTCTAAGAACACCAGCACAGGCTGGTCCTCAGCGTCAGAGCGCTCGGAATATTCACGGTGCCATACCAAAAGTCCCAACTCAACCGTCAAAACAAGCACCCAAACAATCGAAACAACAATCATCTCAACAGCAACCCTCTTCTCAACCACAAGCAACCATCAGCACTGCAAACAATCCTGAACCGAACGATTTCGTCTTCCAAAGAAGACAAATAAGACAAATGTCTTACGCCAATGCCGCAGCCAATCCACGCCCCAAAACCCAAGCCAGAAATCAAAACGTCATCAACGCCATAAACGATCCCACACTGTCCGAGTATCTCATCAAAGATCTCCCAAAAGATCTTTGTAACAAACGTACCTTCTTTCGGCAAATAAATGCCACCACTCTTTTGTCCAACAAAATTCATTCTTGCAAAGTTCTCTCACATGGAATCGCACATCTTCGACTTTTTAATCCTATAAATGCAGGGGATATCGAGAAAGCTATCCACAGAGCAACTGGCCAAACCATGGTTACGGTCCATAGCTGTAGCAGAAATGCAAACACTTCCGCTAAAGAGCCCACCTATCTCCTCTGCATTACCGGAATCGACGTAGATTACTCCGAGCAGGAGGTCACCGACTTGCTCACAGAACAGCAATTCCCGGTCGAAAGACTGTGGAGAGTCAAAGCCTATAAAACAGGCAAAGACTCTAAAGTGATCAAGGTGGTGACCAAATCCTTGGAGAGATTTACGTCAGCACTGAGCCGAGGCATAACTCTAGATGGCGAAATCTACAATGCCGAACTTCCTCATGGCTCCGACCCTACAATCCCCACTCCAAAATACTGCAGCAAATGTTGCATCAACGGACATTCCATCGACGAATGCCCTCAAAAAGCATTCGTCTGCCCCCACTGCGGCGGTAACCACAAGTCCAGCGCCTGCACCAAACAGCAGGAACCCAAATGCCCGAATTGCGGCGGTGACCACCCCGCATACTCAAACAAGTGTCCACAAAGACACACCATCCCCTCCGCCCAACACGAAATACAGCCACTTACGATCGAAAGATCATTCCCCCCTTTCGAACTCCCTACAGAAACAAAGAACATCTTGTCTATTCAGACTGCTCTGTTGCTCAACTTGTTGCCTGAACTTCGCGAGCATATCGCTGCAATCACGGCTAATCTGATTAGCCAAGTCTACGACCACTCCACAGTGGTCCACGGGTACGGGAGCAATGTCACGGTGACATTCCGCCCCAACCACTAAACACCCACCCTTTATGGATTTCACCCTAGGCACAGTCAACTGTCAGGGTCTCTCCAAAAAGAGACCCCTCATCAAGAATATCCTGTCGAAGCATAACATCCAGATCCTCGCACTCACAGATACTCTGTCGAAAAACGATCCACACTTCGCAGGATATTCGATCATCCATCGAAGCCGTTGTCAGGTTTCACGTGGGAATGGTATTCTCGTGAAACACGGAATACCGCACAACACACACACATTCCCACAAAATTTTCGTCCACCTGATGTGGACTTCCTGGCAATTGACGTGCACATCCCCAATAACGAAACCCTCACGATAGTCTCTTACTACAAACACCCGGATCAACCACTCAACAGGCATTTGCTAGAGTACTTTTCGAGGCTCGGCAAGGCTGTGTTGATGGGCGATCTAAATTGTAGACACACACAGTTTGGTGATCATCGTCAAAACCCAGAAGGCATCCGCCTCACGGATTATCTACTAGACCTTCCTATTTCAAGAATCACCAACACTGAATTCACGTTTTTGAACGCCAATGGGGCTTCTATTGTCGACCACATCCTAGTTACTAGTAACATTCTGGATCGATTCGGGGATAGATGCCACATAGGTGATTCGATAACGTCAGACCACGTACCTCTTCTTGTCGACACCGACATACTCATTCCAAAACAACCAAACCCTCCAAGATCTATAAGAGACTATCGTCACGCTAACTGGACTGAATTCCAAAACTTCATCACACAAAATCTCCCTATGTTAGGCGAACTCGATACTAACGATAGTATCGACACCAGTGCAACCGATATCGAGAACCTCATCACTGAGGCGATCACGCACGCAATTCCACTCAAACAAATAACTTATACATCACCGGCACTTCCACAATACATCATTGCCAAAATTCAACAAAAACGACGTCTTCTACGTCAATACAAGGCCAACAGAAACCCACTTATCAAAACAGAGTACAACCGGATCTGTGCCAGGATAAAGAGGGAGATATCTGTCCTAACGGCTCGCCGGTGGGAAGATGCTACCTCAAAACTGGACTACAGAGACGGAGGTAAATTCTGGCAAAAATTCAAAGTCCTAACAAAACAAAAATTATCTCAACCATCTCATCTGTTGGTCAACAATCACATAGTCAATTCCCCAGAAGGGAAAGCCGAAGCATTCAGAAATTCGCTTCAAAACAATTTTCAAACGCCAGATAACCCGAACTTTGATCGCATATTTAAATTCAACACAGAATACATTGTAAATGTTACTCTCAACCACTACATTCCAGTCTATGATCCTATCATGGACCCCCTCACAGACAGGGAAACGGAGAGCTTTTGCCAAATCGGCAAAAACAGCGCTCCCGGACCTGATGGCATCAATCGAAGGTGCCTCAAAAAACTTCCAGAGAGTATCATCCCTCTTCTAACTAAAATATTCAATGTATGTCTCAAAAACAGCCACTTTCCTACTCCTTGGAAAGTGGCCAACACCATCATGCTTTTGAAAAAAGGCAAACCCCCAACCGACGTGGAATCCTATAGACCAATTTCATTAATCAATACTCTGGGTAAAGTTCTTGAGCTAATCCTAAAAGAGAGGCTCAATAACTTTCTCGAAAACCACAATATCATACCAAAATTCCAATATGGATTCCAGTCAGGTAAATCTACTAAACATGCATTAATAGACTTCACTACCAAAGTTACTCAAACCATCAACGATGGTTCATTCGCCATAGCCACATTTCTGGATGTGCAGAAGGCTTTCGACCAGGTCTGGCACGACGGGCTTGTTCGGAAACTTCTGGACATCGGGCTTCCATTGCAATTTACCAAAATTGTACACTCCTACCTCCACAATCGTACTGTCAGAGTGAAAATATGCGATCAAAAGTCCACCCCCTTCACTCCACAAGCTGGAGTTCCCCAGGGTTCAGTCCTAGCGCCGCTGTTGTACATCATCTACAACAGCGATATCACTAACCAAAATATCCCAGGTACTCGGCTGTTCCTCTATGCAGACGACACGACTCTGCTCTCAACTACCTCTCGATACAACCCAAGACTCCTCTTCAGAAGAGCCCAGGCTCTGTTGGACGGCGTCGGCGAATGGTGTTGTAAGTGGAGAGTCACGCTCAACGCGAACAAAACAACAACAATTGTGTTTCGCGCCCCTTCTGTGTCAAATAGAATCATTCGCAATGAAGACGACCAATATCCTCTGAGTTTGTTGGGAGAAAGGCTTGTTGTTAGCCCGACTGTGAACTATTTGGGAGTTCTGTTTACCAGGACTCTCAACTGGGACGCAGATCTAAAGGCAACTTTAGACAGGGTAAGGAACAGGGCCAGACTTCTCAACGCTCTCTCTGGAAAAATTGGCAAGACACACAAGAAGACTCTCATTCACACTTACAAGACCTTTATTCGACCCGTCATGGAGTACAAGTCATGTATCTACTCTCTTTGCTCTAGACAAAAACAAGAGAGGTTGTTGAGGACAGAGCGTAGAGTCTTGCGTAGATGTAACTATGAGCACTGGCGATATCCCTCAAACGAAATCCATAACATCTCGAACACCCCCAAAATCACCGAGAGAATAAACTCTCTGAACAGGAACTTCACAATCAAAGTAATCAACGGCCCCCCTTCCGACACCCAAGAATCTCTCAAATGTTCCTGTTCATCTTCCGGCCACGTACTCCACCGAAAGCCCAAACGCAAAAAGATTCATGTACCGTCCGCTCTAATGCAAACATGCATTGACGAACTCCCGGTGGAGTACGAAAACATCCTTGAGGCTACCCCGTTAGCCTACCGTACCCACCTCTAACATTTCCTCTTCCCTACCCCGAACAGGGAGAAGTTGGTTTTTTGCGGTTTCCCAACTTCATTGCACAATTATACCTGTTCGTCCCAAGAAAATAGCCGCAACTATTTTCTCCACTCGAACGCTCACTGTCCACGCTGCGCTCAAAGCCACCTCCTGACCGCCGACGAGGGACGCAGGTTCGCCTGTCGTTGTACAATGGTTTCTAGGGAGATTGGTCGAGAGCAAAGCACGGACAGTACACGTAAATGTCTATGGAACCAACAACAATCCATCAAACTTTCTTCTCTGTTGACTTCTTAGCCTTCTGGACACCACCGTCCGGCATAACCAAGGATCCAAGAACACCAGGACACGGCGCTTGCCCCAGTGTGTTTTTCGGACTGTTTGCTTTTGCTGCCAACACTAAACATTCACCACAAACCCTGAAGAGGACAAAATCCTAAACGGGGAAGCACATTGTACGCATTTCTTCTTAACATTATCAAGACAAGCAAATCAAACAATGTAGTAGTAGTAAACTATATCACTTGAGAAAGGCACTCTACCGAAACAGCTATAGTCACATAGTTGTAATAAATTTTGTGGAAGTATAGAAAACAAAGGTTTCAGTGTTTTATTGTTAGAACTTATTAAGAAATAAGAACATATCTAGAGGAGCTAAGATAAGAATATACAAGACAGTGATAAGACCTATAGTATTGTATGCCAGTGAAACATGGACGATGAACAAATCCGAGCAAGTCATGCTTAAAGTGTGGGAAAGAAAAGTCCTAAGAAAAATATTTGGCGGGAAGATATGGAATGGAATGTGGATAAGAAGACCAAATGTAGAACTGGAGAGAATGTATGGTGAACCAAACATAGTAGGGATAATAAAATCACAAAGACTGAGATGATTGGGACATATCCAAAGGATGCCAAACACGAGACTTCCCAAAAGAATACTAACGGGAGGAATAGGAGGAAAGAAGAAGAAAGGTAGACCGAAAACCAGCTGGAAGAAAGATGTTGAAACAGACATAGAAGAACTGAAAATCACAAATTGGAAAAATAAAGCAGCAAATAGGAGAGATTATAAAGGAATAGTAAACCAAGCCGTGGACCTTCTAGGCCTGGAGAGCTAAACTATATATAAGTGGAACTGGACGGGGCACGTATCTAGAATGTCGGATAAGAGATAATATACTGGAGACCAAGACAAAAAGCATATAGGAGTAGAGGTCATCCACCAACAAGATGGTCTGATGACATAAAACGGATCGACAAAAAATGGAGGCAAACAGCACAAAACAGGAATACATGGAGAAGACTGAATGAGGCTGAGAAAAATGATGCACTAAAAGAAGGGTTTGGTATAAAGTAGTTCTTTAGCTTCATAATATAGTTACTAAAATAACTAAATAATATAAGATTCACATAATTTATTTGTTTTTCTTTTGCAGGAGTATCGGCAGAATCTCTGTTGGTCCATGTAGCGGCTGCGGTACCAAAAGTGTTGAATTTTCTCAACTACGATTTTAAGCCAGTCATTTATATAAATATATGCATCGTGGTTTGTTTGTTTTGCATATACTCGATGTTCTTGTATTGTTACCACACTTACCAAAAAAAATCGGATACACAGATATGTTCCGTAATTTTAATTGGCATGTATCTATACATTCTCTACCTTGCCATAAGCGGTCAAAATGAACTCGGCAAAGAGGTAAATTTTTAACCATTATTGTTTTATATTTAGTTATGTCTAAAATTTTGAAAAATATAATAATTAATGTATAATCAATAAATTAAGGGAAAGAAAAAACTAATGAATAGTTTTAAAAAGTTTAAATGGGATATGAACGATACATAATTACCCGGGGCTCAAAGTCCATAGAATAAACAAAAAGGTTGTTTTGAACGAAATATTTTAAATTAAAAATCACACTAAAATTTATTGTGAAAAAAAGAAAAGAAAAAGAAAAAATTTAATTTTCTCTTTTTTTTTTCTTTTTTTTCCTTTTTTTTCCTATGTAACTTATTAAAATAAACATAGAAGCTTTCAGGGACTTTCGGCACTCGGTAATAATGTAATATTTCTTTGGCGTTAAAATGTTTCAAAAATAATTATTAGTTTTCTCAGGATTCGAAAAAATGAATGCATTTAAATAGCATCGGGTCAAGATTTTGCGCCTACCCCCTTAACAGAGAATAAAATATTAAATTTGTAGACATGTTAATTTTAATCAAAACTCACCAAAGTCCGGTTTTCACCTCCGATTTCGTTGAACCTCCTTAGATTTAATCATAGATTGAATCACTTGTAATTTTATGTTGATTATTCACGTTGAAATATAGGTACTGGATAAAAAACAACGAAAACATTTAAACCGGGAGATATTAACAGAACTTCAACCACGATTTTCTAAGTCCTGCACTTTGCAATACTGGAAGGTTAGAAAAGGTACTTACAATTTATGGAAAAATCCACGGGTTTCCTGTGACATTTTCCTGTGAAAATTAGATTTTCCATGAGGAAAAAAATGGGGAGTTGCGATGAATTTATGCGTCCTGATATATCCATAGAATGACAGGATACTATCAATTTTATGAAGAAAATTTTTTGGGCAGGATGGTTGCAAAAGGACTAAGAGTGTATATTATGGGTACACGAACATGTAATGAAAATAATGAAATTTTCATAATTTTCTGAGTACTAATGTTTAACTGCAAAATTTTGTGAAAAATTCTGTGTAAAATTTTCACCATGATTCCGTGATTTCCTGAGTCATAAAATAAATTGTATTATAAAATAAATAATTTAAGTAGACATTACTGAAAATGGCAGGATGTTTAGTTACACCTTTTTTACTACACATAGAAAAAAATGTGTAAGAAAATTCGTGGAAAGTTACACGATTTTCTGAGTCATGCCATTTTGGACATATCTCAAGAATGTTAATAAAAAGCTATTTACAAAGAGTCAGGATGTTTGTGTAGTTATTTCTTATATAAAAATAAAATTTTAAGTCAGTAAAATTATTGCAGGTTGTTATACAAACATATTCATATCACCACAATTCTGTGAGTCATGCCATGTCAAGTATGTTTAAAAAACAGTAATCTAAAACCGTTTACTACGTGGCAGGATAACCGCAAAGATATTTAATACGTAATAAAAATTAATTTTTATATCGTTAAAAGAATCGTACGGAATTGAATATTATTTTCCTGAGGAATGTCTCGGATTTTTACACACCTTTCAAATCTAATACCAAACTGTAACGTATTTGTTTTAAGCGATTAGATCATATTTGTATCTAAGTAAACGTAATAAAATAGTCCTGTCGCCAGGGGGGGGGTACAACGGCCTCCTTAATTCAGATGGACTTATCCAAGTTTTTTATGTATTTTGACCCGTAGAACACGAATTTTTTGGGTAACAGTCGATCCGGATGTCGCATGTCGTAAGATTGTTATAAACAAAGAACTTGAGGAATCACATAACAGCCATTTTTCGCAAAACAAAACATTTTTTTGTATTTTTTGGGCCATTATAAGCAAAAAATGACTTAACAAGTTTTTTCGTAGGATGCATAGTTTTCGACATAAACGCGGTTGAACTTTCAAAAAATCGTAAAATTGCAATTTTTGAACCCGAATAACTTTTGAATAAAAAATAAAATGGCAATTCTGCTTACTGCATTTGAAAGTTCAAGTCAAATTCTATCGGTTTTGATTATTTGCATTGCTAAAAATTAAGTTTTTATTTGTTAAACAAAGCCATAAACACATAGTGTTTCCCGTGCCCAATACATGCGTTTTAATGTACTTAATCTACGTAGAGATTTTATGTATGCGCGCCTACTCGTTCGATTTCAAATGAGAAATGCATTGAAAACATCATTCAATCACTATGTGTTTATAGCTTTGTTTAACAATAAAAAATTAATTTAATAATTAAAATTAATTAAAACCGATAGAAATTGACTTGAACTTTCAAATGCGATAAGCAGAATTGCTATTTTATTTTTAAATCAAAAGCTATTCGGGTTCAAAAATTGCAATTTTTCGATTTTTTGAAAGTTCAACCGCGTTTAAGTCGAAAACTATGCATCCTACGGAAAAACTTGTAAAATCATTTTTTGCTTAGAATGGCCCAAAAAATACAAAAACATTTTGTTTTGCGAAAAATCGCTGTTATATGATTCCTCAAGTTCTTTGTTTATAACAATCTTATCGATATCCGGATCGACTGTTACCCAAAAAATTCGTGTTCTACGGGTCAAAATACATAAAAAAACTTGGGTAAGTCCATCAGAATTAAGGAGGCCGTTGTACCCCCACTGGCGACAGGACTAAAAGTAATAGGAAGAAAATCAATAAATTTTACATAGTAGGGATTGTACCTATTATACAGGGTGTCCAGAAACTCCTCTAACAATCGAAGCCCGGAGATTCCTCAGATAATTTTAAGCAAATTTAACTCAATTCACCTCGTCCGAAAATGCTTTCCAAGGAAGCTAAAGCTCTTTAAAGATGGCGTATTCTAATTAGTTTTTTTTTAAATAGCTCCCGAACACTTCTATTTAGAAAAACGAAAACTGATACACCTATTTATCTTCCAGAGATAAATCGATTTCATCATTTGTAAATTTTTAGTACCGGTCATAGGAGTCCGTTTAGAGTAGGGAAACGGATATTTTATCGCATAACTTTTCTGTGTTTAACTTTTAAGCATTTTTGACACTGCGTGGATTACTAAACTATGGGGTATTCTTGTACTACAGGTATTCTTGCTTTAAGTCGGTATGATACACCGCATTCTAGAAAAATCGATTTAAAATTTTTTCGGTTTTTGAATTTGAAAAAAAAAAAATAAAAAAAAAGAACTATTTAGAAAAACGAAAACTGGTACGTTTATTTCTCTTCCAGAGATGAGTATTTTATCAATTGTCAATTTCTAGTATTGGTCATAGGCGTCCGTCTTGGGTAGATCAACGAAATCTCATAACTTGCTTTAATTGTTAAGCATTTTTACAGTAGAGTATTAAATTATGAGGTATTCTAGTACTAAAAGTTACTCTTGATTTAAGTCGGTAAATACACCGTTTTTTTTTATTTATTTTTTTCAAATTTTTCTTAAATTCAAAATACGAAAAATTTTGAAATTGATTTTTCTAGAAAACGGTGCATCCTACCGACTTAAAGCAAGAGTACCGTTTAGTACTAGAATACCTCACAGTTTAATAGTGTCAAAACTGCTTAAAAGTTAAAGACATAAAAGTTATGCGATAAAATAACCGTTGCCCTACCGAAAACGGACTCCTATGACCGGGGCTAGAGATTCGCAATTGATGGAATCGATTTATCTCTGGAAGATAAAAAGGCGGACCAGTTTTTGTCTATCGAAATGGAAGCGTTCTGGAGATAAAAAAATCTAATTACAAGGCGCCATCTTCAAAGAGCTCTAGCTCCATTAGAAAACATTTTTGGATTATGTGAATTGTGTTAAATTGTCTTAAAATTATCTTAGGAATCTTAAAATTATATACAGGGTGTTCCATTAAAAAAGCATAAGTGTGTATCACGTTGTCAATACGGGTAGCCCTGTATATTAGAAAATATTTTTAAATTATGATCCTCTCTTTGCCCCACGTTTTACCTAAATAACTTTTTTTCGTATCTCTTACGACAAACGAGTAATTGGAGTTTGTCACACTAATGCCCCACCCTGTATACGAAATAACTATAAAACCATCCTGCCTCTTTGTACATAGACTTATATTAAGATTCTTGAATCATATGCAAAATGGAATGACTCAGAACATCGTGGAATTTTTCACGAATTTCTTCACGAATGAGGGTAAAAATTTTGCGCATAATTTTCCAAGGGACAAGTATACTTATACAGTAGGAGACGTCATGCCAACATTTTTTTGATCATTTTGAAATAAATATGTTTCATTTATTTAGTTGGCAGGACCCAGAAAATCATGAAAATTTCATTATTTTCCTTACATGTTTGTATACATATATACTCCGTTAGCCCGTTTGAAACCCTCCTGCCCAAAAAATTTTCTTTATAAAATCCATAGTATCCTGTCATTTTACAGATATGGCAGGACTCAGAAATTCATCGCAAAACCTTATTTTTATTTTTTGAGAAAATCTCATTTTTACAGAAAAGTGTCACAGGAAATTTGTGGATATTTCCACAAATTGTAAGTACCTCGTCTACCCTTCCACTATTGCAAAAGGCAGGACTTAGAAAATCGTGGCTGAACTTCTGTATAATATCTCCCGGTCTAATATTGTACGTCTTAAATCTAAAATTGAATAGTGACTAGAGAATTGTCAAACACAATAATTTTACCAGTACACAAGAACGGAAACACAGAGACTGTCACAATAGAGTCATAGACAGGTCCACGTGAAACTTTGTAAGGCTGTTGGCATATGTCGTATTTAATGCTAATTTTTTATTTAACAATAATAAATATGTTGTTTTGATTTCTGGGCGATACCAAGAAGTCAAAAATCCTTAAATCTAAAAAACTCAATAGTGTTACCTCGAGAAATTCATCAGCTAATAAAATATTTTTGAAGTTTTACCCCAGGCTGTGGGTGAAAAAACGTGATATAAGTCAGGAATATTTGAAACCTTATAAAGGACGATGCCAGGAATAACTTATACTAAAATGTAACCAAAAATTTCAGGAGCTTTTTTATTTACGACGTTTTTCATTTGTTATATTTGCAATTTTTAAAGATTTTTAATTTTGCAGCTTAGGATATTCATTTTAAAGAAAAACCTTTAAATAGAAAATTGTAGTAGATCAAAAAACCAACAATTTGAGCTATTTCAAGATTCATTTCGTTAATACGTTATTGCAAAACAGCCTGCTAAAAGTCCAAATTGGCCGTTTTGTGCAATTGCAATATTTATTCAAAAAATAAACTTTAATTTTATTTTTCAATGCGTTAAAATGAAGATCTTTCCAAACCAAACACAAAAAAAATTGTAGAGCCCGATTGGTGAACTTGTTGCTTAGATATTATAACTTGTTTATCCCAAGGGGTCAAATATCGAAGGCTATAACTTTTTGAAAAAAAAAAAAGATCGAGTCTCCTTCTAAAGATTTATATTTTCATATACTCTGCAACTTTAATGTTGATATTGCGTAAAATATTTTCAACCTCTTATTTCGGGTTTGAAAATATGGCGGCAATTTCGTTATAAAATTTTAGAACTGAAGCCGCCCCTATATACTCTATGAGTTTCTAACTTGCAGATTATTGTTGCTGAAGACAAAATAACGAATAAAAAAAAGATAAAAAATTTTTACGACCAACTGAAGCCGAGATAATTTTATTGTTTTTGTTTTCTTAAATCGTAGTGACTTTATTTTTATAACAATTAAGAAATTATTTCACAGTCATTGACTAAAGAAAGATTTATATTACCTTAACATAAAAATTATTTTAAACGAAAATTACATTAAATAATTAAAAATGATTTCACTCCTTATAAGGGGTGCAACTGACCCCCAGGACAGAAGCACACAGAAGCCCAACATCAATTTTATTCTTTGACATGTTATATTATGTGTTTGCCAAATTTCATGTCAATTCAAGAGGTGCTTTAAAATTTGTTGAAAAAACCGTGATTCAATGTAATATAAGTTGCTAACCGTTTCTAAGGGCAACCGACACAATAAATCACATTCGTAATGAAACATAAATCTCCACTACACTTTAAAAATAATTTTTAAGAATTAAATGAAATTTTCGTTTAAAATAATTTTTATTTTAAGGTAATATAAATCTTTCTTTAGTCAATGACTGTAAAATAATTTCTTATCTGTTATAAATAAAGTCACTACGATTTAAGAAAACAAAAACAATTATCTCGGCTTCAGTTGATCGTAGGAAATTTTTATTTTGTTTTGAATTTTTATTTTGCCTTCAGCAACAATATTTTGCAGGTTAGAAACCCATAGGGTATATAGGGGTGGCTTCAGTTCTAAATGTTTATAACGAAATTTGCCCCCTTATTTTAAAACCCGAAATAAGAGGTTGAAAAATGTTTTACGCATTTATTTACATCAGAATATGAAAATATAAGTCTTTATAAGGAGAGTGGATTTTGGATTAACTCTCTACGATTTTTTTTGACCCCTTGGGATAAACAAGTTTTAATATCTAAGCAACATTTTTTTGGTATAGGTTTCATTTAAGGGCAATTGCCCATTTTTCAATTAAAGGGTGTTACATTTTAAAAAACCCCTTTTTATACCATTCTGAACCGCCTATTCTAGAGTAAAAAAACTTTAAGGGATTAGCCATGTACTGGTGTTATTTACATATTTGTAGAATGCACGCTCATTTTTCCCCGGAACCACCCAAAAAAAGGAGAATTGATAAAGAAAGTGATTTTCTTGGAGTCCTTCACACATTATGTGCTTTATTAAAAGGCTTCATATATCATTTTGTGCACGTTCTTATTTACCGATTTACCGATGCATGAACACCAAAAGCGATTTCTTGGTGCAACCCCTGTAGCCAAAAAAACAAAATAAAATGATGGGTTGAAAATTTTTTTTTTTGCTTTTTGACCCATAAATATATATAGTTATTGCAACATCTCTGCGGAAACTACCCCTATCCCTGAAAATATACTGCGGAAACTACCCCTATCCCTTGGCGAGCATGTTTTTACGATTTTCTCATTACCTATGCATTTTTTTGAAAATTTATACAGAATTAAAGACCACTATTTTCTCTACAAAAAAGTCCTATGCATTTTTTTCGTATAAGCAACTGTTACGGCACACTGGCGCCGTAAACTTTAGAAATGCTTTGGAGGGCTCTAGTTTCTGTTTTTTTTTTTTCGTCACCTATTCATTTTATTGATAAAGTATTTTCTATGGAATATAAAAGAATACACTGTCTGCTACACATTATGACCTATGGACATTTTACTTTCTTTGCACCCTAAAGCCACAGTAGTGGCCAAAATCAATTTTTGATTATTTTCTTTATTAATTTTCCTTTTTTTTTTGTGGTTTCGGGGAAAATAAGGAGGTGCATTATACAAATTTGTAAATAATACTTGCACATGGGTAATCGCTGAAAGTTTTTTAGTCTAGCATAAGCGGTGATAAATAAAATAACTCTCCTGTCGATTAGTAAAAAGTTTATTAAACAATTATCCTGAGAAAACCGAAAATATTAATTAAAACATGTGTAACATTCGTGTAACCTAACTTGCAATATTGAACATAACCTTAAAACTTAATTCTTCTTTTTCTTTATATCTTGAATATTACATTAGTTCGGGAGCTTACATTAACACTCCCACTTATTCAAGATTTGACAACAAATGCTAAAACAAAGCCCTAATACACATTAACAAATACAAAGTTTAAATTGACAAATTTAACTTATTCAATAAATTGTTAAAAACTGTCTTTGACAATGCTTTAGTGAACAAGTCCGCTAACTGATTACTTGTATTGACATAGCTTACACATATGTTCTTGTTTTCACACTCATCTCGAACAAAGTGAACGTTAATATCAATATGCTTTGTTCTGCAATGAAATTGTTGTGCCTGTGTTAGCTTAATGGCAGATTGATTATCAACAAAGATGTTGACAGGTGAGACATCAATTCCAATCTCTTTTAAAAAATTTCTAAGTCATAAAGCTTCTCTAACACCAAAAGCCAAGGACACATATTCGGCCTCTGTCGTTGATTGTGCCACTACGTTCTGTTTTTGACTCTTCCAGGTAATAGGGCCATTGCCTAGTATAAATACATATCCACTAGTATATTTTCTTGTATCCAGACAGCCAGCATAGTCTGCATCAGTGTAGCCTATTACCTTGATTTGTGTAGTTTTTCTGTACACAATTTTATAATGAGCAGTATATTTGAGATATCTAAAAATTCGTTTTACTGCTTTCCAATGTTCATCACTCCAAGCATTAAAGAATCTGCTTACCTGATTAACTGCAAATGTAATATCTGGGCGACTGGTGGTTGCTAGAAATATTAGTGAATCAACAGCCTCACGATATGGGAAAGATTTATTACAATTTAAAATATTTCCTTTAGACAAAGGTACACTAGGCTATGCAGGAATCTTTAATGGGTTAGCATTAGTCATATTAAATTTAACAAGAAGTTTTTCTATATAATTATGTTGATGAATAGCAATTGTACCTGCACTAAAATCTTGTTCAATCTCAAGTCCAACAAAATGTAATTTATTATTTAAATTTACAGTTATGTTAAATACCTGCTTTAAAGATTCTAGAAGTTCATTAATAGCACTTTCTGATTTTGACATGACAAGTCCATCATCAACATAAATTGCTAAATAAGTTTCAGAATTTGCAAAATTACCAACAAAAACACATTGATCACTATTTAATTGTCTAAAGTCAAATTTATTAAGAAAAGATACAAACTTCTGGTTCCAGCATCGTGGTGATTTCTTAAGTCCATATAAGCTTTTATTCAATTTACACGCTAAGTTGTGTAATTTCTTACTTTCAAAACCAGTTGGCTGCTTTATATACACACACTCTGGTAGGTCACCATACAGGAATGAAGTCTGTACATCAAAGTTAGCAAGTCTAAGGTCCTTTTCCACTGCTAACGATAACAAAATCCGCACTGAGTCATACCACACAACCGGCGCGAAAGTGTCTTCATAGTCTATTCCACGTTCTTGCATAAAACCGCGTGCAACCAGACGTGCTTTATAACGAACAAGATTACCGTCTGAGTCAGTCTTAACACGATAAACCCACTTATTTTCTATCACTTTTGCACCATCGGGCAATTTTACTAAGTCCCATGTGTTATTAAACTTGAGGAAATCCTTTTCTTCTTCCATTGCTTGTTGCCACTTGCTAGAGTCCTCACACTTTATTGCACTTTCATAACTTATGGGTTCAAGTATGTCACAGTAGTTTGCTACACCATAATAGTCAGTCTTAGACAGTGTATTTCTGTTACGTAGCTGTCTATCATTAATAATATCATCATTGGCATCATAGAACAGATTACAATCAAAATCCTCATCATCATGATCTGTTGCTTGAGACCTACTACCTTGTGACATGTCTAAACTCTCTTCATTGTCACTTTCTTGAATATCGTACATATCATCATAGTATCTTTCTTCATTATCATCTAGGAGTTCAAATTTTAATCTAAAGTTTTCCTTCTTATTTTTAATTGTTTCGTTTTCATCAAAATTTACATTGCAGCTCACTTCAATTCTTCTCTTCTCACACTCCCAAAGTCTATAATTTGATGAATATCCATCATATCGAACGAACAATAATTTTCTTGATTTTGAATCAAACTTCTTACTAAACTGTGATGGTATCAACATGTAAGCTGTACTGCCAAAAACTCTGACCTGCTTTAGATCTGGTTTTCGCCCAAACCACTTTTCATATGGAGTCATGTTTTGTACTTGACTTGAAGCCGTTCGATTAAGAACATATACAGCAGTATTTACAGCTTCGGTCCACAATTCTTGTGACACATTTTTGTTGATAAGCATAGTCCTCGCACTTTCAACAATTGGCCTTAACTGCCTCTCACTGCGGCCATTTTGTTGAGGTGTATAAGGAGCTGAACATTTATGTAATATACCATTCTTCCTAATAAAATCCTGAAAGTCACTATTGATATATTCTCCTTTACCTTGGTCGCTTCTTAAAACCTTAATCTTATTGCCAGTTTGATTTTCAATCAGTATTTTAAAATCTTTAAACTTGTTGAGAACATCGGACTTGTGCTTTAGAAAATAAACACTGCAGTAACCGCTACAATCATCTTTAAATAAAACAAAATATTTTGATCCACTTGGAGAAGAAATGTTTACTGGCCCGCATACATCTGTGTGAATCATTTCACCTGGTTTGTCTGATCTGCTTCTTGTAAGACTTTTATGGGATTTCCTTGACTGCTTCCCATACTGGCATGTCTCACAGAAAAATTCTTCTTTGTCGTCAACTCTCATGTTGTCTACCAAATTAGCTGTTTTCTTAATTGTGGTGAAGTTGATATGTCCTAGGCGATCGTACCATAACTTTATTGATGTTTTGCAAGCTAAATTACATTCTGCAATAGGCTTAACTCAAAATTGCATGACCCACAGATTATCTCTACGTACTCCAACACATGAAATGTTTCCATTTGGCTCTAGAAATTGACACCTGTTTAAAGTTTTTATCTGCCATAGCTCCCACTGAAAATAAGCTGTGACTAAGTTCAGGAATGTATAGGACATTATTTATAGTACGATCATATCACTCACCTTCTACAAATGCCTGTATCTCAATAAGACCCTTACCTTCTGCAGGAATCAGCTTGTCGTTTGCTATTCTAACAAACATAGGTTCTGATAGAGATTCTAATTTTGAAAACAACAATTTTTCACCAGTCATGTGTAGGCTTGCTCCTGAGTCACATATCCACTCACTTTTATTTGCGCTGGAGGTTGACAAGTACATGGAAGAAATATCGCATATATAAGATGAACTTGATGCTACATTACTTTCTGATAACTTATTTTTATCTTGATTTTTGGAATCATGTATTCTCTTTCTACACTCTCTAACCCAGTGTCCCTTGCATTTACAAAAATTACAGGTGGTATTCTTCTTTAAGTCCTGTATATTTGTTTTCTTTTTACTGGTGGCTTCCAGTTTACTTTGTAAAGCCTCTACTTGTAAAGCAAGACGGGATATTTCAGAGTCATCATTATTCATTCTAGTTTCTTCTTTAAGTAATCTTGCTGCTAAATTTTCAAACGTTTGCTGATTACTAGCTACAGAGTCCCAGGCTGTACGAAAGGCATTAAATCTAGGAGGTAAGCTATTAATTACTTTGGAACAAACAGCACTATTACTAATAGTTTCTTTAACATCTTTTAACTGTCTAACTAATAGCTCTATTGTTGATATACCTATGCTCTGCAACTTTTGCATTATCATGCATTTTATATTCATAAAATTTTTGCCATAGTAACTCTCTAGATATTTCTGTCTTTTGTTCATGTATTGTGATCAGTCTTGACCACATTTCAGAAGCATTTTCACAATTTATCAAATGTTGTATTTGATCTTGACATATAGTAGATAATAAAATTACCTGTGCCTTTGAATTTTTCTCATCCCATTCTCTCCACTCACTGATAGTTTGGACTGCTGGTTCTGTAACTGTTCCATTCACAATTGAATAAGCTTCTCTGCTTTAAACAAAATGGTTACACTGAATTTCCATAGTTGAAAATTTGAGCCATCAAACTTGGTGATATTACCAGAATCAATTTTCACAACTGAGGCCATTTTTGCACTTCACTAAATGTTTATTTTGTAATTGTACGACTTGAACATAGCACAAAATAAACACGGGGGCCACTCACTACTTGAACGCGAAACAACTAAGCTTTTTACCGGTGCGAAGAACAGGCTAGTTTTCAAATCTCACAATAGCCTGTCTAAGCCCATAACCTGATAAATAAAATAACTCTCCTGTCGATTAGTAAAAAGTTTATTAAACAATTAGCCTGAGAAAACTGAAAATATTAATTAAAACATGTGTAACATTCGTGTAACCTAACTTGCAATATTGAACATAACCTTAAAACTTAATTCTTCTTTTTCTTTATATCTTGAATATTACATTAGTTCGGGAGCTTACATTAACAAGCGGTTCAGTTGGTATAAAAAGGATTTTTTTAAATGTAACACATTGTAATTAAAAAATGGGCAATAAATGAATTATTGCCCTTAAATGAAACCTATACCAAAAAATCAGCCACTTATTTGTGATAAATTGCCGCTGGGTTTCTTTCTTAATTCCCGTTAAAATTGGGGAACAATATTTTTTTTAAAACATCTTTTTTAATAACTTGTCAAATTTGGGGGGCCACCCCCGCTAAACGGTGGATAATAGACATATGCTGTGGTGAAATAAATAGTATGAAATATAGTCGTCTTCATATTTTTATTAACGAAATTGTTTACAAAACGTATAGGAAGGGCTACGTTTCTCAAAAAGCTCAAATTACCCCCTTTAAAGGGATGAAAAGGGGGGTTCCGGTTCGAAATTTTTTAAGAAAATATTAGTCTCATAATAAGCACCCCTTGATAGACCAGAAAAAATACCAGACCCTTTTGCAAGGTTCAACCTCTGTTTCATACACTATAAAGTTAAGCTTTATTTTTAGTAAAATTTTTGTAATGTAACTGATACAATTTTGTTTTTTTTTAGACTGTGTTGCTGTATAATCCCTTAATACAAATGCTAGAGTACTTTCCACAATTACATATGGTCATCAAGACAAGAGAACTCTTTGTACATGTTGGATTGTATTTGATGTTTCTGTTAGCTTCCAGAATTTATTATATGGTATTCGTTCTTATTGGATATAACAATCAAAGCAGAATTTATTTTGACATTATGGCTGCTCTCAATGTCTTACATATTTTAGTCGCTTTGGTTTTCTTGTGGTACTCTAATGTAAAAATCGTGCCATTAAAAAAAGTGCATAGAATTGTAATATCAGGTGTATATTATATCAGAAATATATTCAAAACTGATAAAATAGTCACAATAGTTTTGACTAAGGAATAAAACTAAAAACATTATGGATTCTGATTAAATATTGTTTTAAATTTATTTTTTTATATATTTTAATATTAGTTTGTGTGTTAAAACATGCTTGCAAAGTTAAAAATTATTCATTTTATGTAGTACATTCACAATCAATTTCTGTTCAGCCTAGTATCATGATCATTTTAACCTTTAAACGCCCAAGGGTGGTAAAAAATTGTCTATCCAATGCTTATTACCTTGTAACATATTTATTTATTAGGTGTTACACAATTTTTCAAAAATTACTTACTTATTGTTAAAAAGACAGCACTTTATCGAATGTTAATTTGGTTCTACCGATATTTTTGAAAATAAAAGTAATATTTTGAGTTAAATATGGTTGGGCACAAAATTTCCACTCTTAGCAAACTTGTTACTAAAGGTTTCTATACAGGGTGAGGCAGATAAATGGCCTATTAGAAATATCTCGAGAACTAAAGGCAACAGAATCATAAAAACTGCACTGAAGGGGTTTTGAAGAGTGATCTATTTAACCCTTTCGCTCATGGTGTACAAGTATATTGTACATCACTTTACTGGTATCAAAATAAGGGTCGATTCTCACTATACCTCCCGTTTACTTTCCATAACCATTCCATACACCTCCCATTAAAATTCTATTCTCACTATACGTTCCGTTTACTTCCCATACCCGTTCCATACACCTTCCATTAATTTAACCACCATTCTCACTAGACGTCGCGTTTACTTTCGCCATTTAATATTCCACACATTTTGTACCGGTTTGGTAACATTTTACCCTAAATTTTTGATTCGAATACACGTGTTTTTTCCGGCTTGATGAAATATGTGGTCTGAAGAAAATTTAAATAATAGAAATGTAAAATATACATGCGGACCAATGTAAAAAAGGTTATTTCACATTTGTTTTCTAAACGGCGCGCCGCGGCGTGAGAAATACAAAATAAGATTTACTATTTTATTTGGGCATAAGTCACAATTCGAGTTTGAAATCAAGTTTACTTGACGTTTCGACTTTCACTTCGGAAATCGTTATCAATATAAAAAACATTTTGTAACAAGCAGATATATTATAATTGGGTCACCAGAAAGCGAAAAAGTAACGCACAACTTGGAGGAGCCTATAGTTTTCTAACTTCGCTTGTGGTGAAGCAACGGAGTTGGAACAAGCAGATATATTATAATTGGGTCATCAAAAAGCGGAAAAGGTAACGCACAACTTGGAGGAGCCTATAGTTTTCTAACTTCGCTTGTGGTGAAGCAACGGAGTTTGAACAAGCAGATATATTATAATTGTGTCACCGGAAAGAGAAAAAGGTAACGCACAACTTGAAAGAGCCTATAGTTTTCTAACTTCGCTTGTGGTGAAGCAACGGAGTTTGAATAAGCAGATATATTATAATTGTGTCACCGGAAAGAGAAAAAGGTAACGCACAACTTGGAAGAGCCTATAGTTTTCTAACTTCACTTGTGGTGAAGCAACGGAGTTGGAACAAGCAAATATATTATAATTGGGTCACCGGAAAGCGAAAGAGGTAACGCACAACTTGGAAAAAGCTATAGTTCTCTAACTTCGTTTCTGGTGAAGCAACGCAGTTTAAACAAGCAGATATATTGTAATTGTGTCACCGTAAAGCAAGAAAGGTAACGCACAACTTTAAAGAGCCTATAGTTTTCTAACTTCGCTTCTGGTGAAGCAACGGAGTTGCAACAAGCAGATTTATGATTATGTCACCAGGAAGCAAAAAAGGTAACGCACAACTTGGAAGAACCTATTGTTTTCTATCTTCGTTTCTGATGAAGCAATGGAGTTGGAACAAGCAGATATATTATAATTATTGTGTCACCAGAAAGCGAAAAACTTAACGCACAACTTGGAAAATCTATAGTTCTCTAACTTTGTTTCTAGTGAAGCGACGCAGTTGGAACAAGCAGACATATTATAATTGTGTCACTGGAAAGCAAAGAAGGTAGTCCCTGAAATGTTCAGGACTATATTTCCCAGGATGTATAAACGAATGGACACTAAATAGAAGAAAAAAGAATGGAACAACCACATAGCAGAATAGAGAGACACGTGTGGTCAAAATAGCAAGAAATAAATCACCAATCGATAGAAGTATCGGCCGAACAAGCAAAAAATGGAGCGACAATATTCCGTAGAGGTTATCAATCCGCCGATGAACCAGCGGAATTGCTTAAGAAGATATTGGATGAAGAAAATATTTTAATTCCTTGGCAACAGCCGCCCAAAATATTGCCGTCTGTAAATGTATTACCACTGTATTTTTTATTTTCAAAATTAAAAAGTCATGTCAGACAAGTTCTATAAATTTTTTATTGTCCAAATTTTTCTCAACATGTATTCCCCCTATCCATAACCGCTATGTATTTCCCCAATCCATACTCTACCCGACAAGTCACACCTTGTCGTAGAAAAAAATACGTGACTGAACCGCGAGGTAATAGCAATATTCACATTATCCATAGAGTATCCGAGACGTCGCCGAAAAATACGTGGCCGATATTGAACGCAAAGCTTCGGGAATGGTAGGTAAACGTAACGGTAAGTGGGCATATACTATATGATTTGTATTTAATAATATTTTATGGAAACGGAATGCCATGCGTATGGAAAGTAAACAGGAGGTATAGTGAGAATCGACCCTAACGTGACCAGATGTTTCTATCCGCTTTATTTACAATGTGAATGGTAGTGTATACATACTACTTATTAACTTTAATTTTAAACGGTTGCTTCCATCTAGCGTTGATTTAGTTGTAAGTAAAAAAAACGAAATTCAAAGAAGTAGGTTGTTGTGATGGTTACTTCAGTGTCTCGATGTAAGGTGGCGTTTAATAATTTACAGATTTGTTTTAAATACCAGATTTATTTTTGCTGATGTTAAGAAACACTTGTATTTGTTGCAAGAGCCACTACAATTTACTCACAATGTGAAATATATTGTACAGGTGGTATATATATATATATATATACCATTTGTTAACTATGTACAATATACTTTACAATTCACATCCCTTCAAAGGGATAACAGGGAATTATTTTGAATACGCTAAGAAGTTAAAATTAAAGGAATATGTCTACTTAATTTCAAATTTTTATCTTAAAAAACAAAAATGCACGAGCGAAAGGGTTAATGAAAATATTTTCATCTATTTGTTACTTTCGGTTATGAGGTTTTGTAATGTTATACAGGGTAGTTTAAAAGATAATTATGTTTGTTTTCTGAATTTCGTAGCAATACTCACACCCTGTAGAATTGTAGTAGTTTGGCATTAAAAACTCTATTTATGTTCGAATGATTTTTAATATAATCTACTATTGTTATTAATTGTTAGTATAGCTAAATTTTTAGTATAAAGTTTTAGTATACAGGATTGGTCAAAACTCGGAATGAGTATTTTCTGAGTTTTCTTAAATGAAACACCCTCTATTTAAGTATTGTAATGAAATTATATTTTATATTAGTTTTTATTTCTTAAGCATTCCCTATAATACTGCTTTAGTTTGTGAGTTATTGGTGATTCAAACCAAACTTTAATTGCAACAAAAAATACGTGAAATTTTATTAGGTTGGCCTTGAAAATATTCAATCACAAATAATTTTTCGGAAATAAATACATATTAATCTAGACTGATCCTTAAAAGTATCAATAATGGTTGAGCTATCAAAATACCTACGTAGTTAAGATTGTTGGTGCGATTAAAAATTCAACACAAATTGAAGCAGTTAGGTATAGGTAATGCTTAAAAAATAAAAAAGTACCATAAAATATCATTTCATTGCAATACTAAAACATAGGGTGTTCCATTTAAGAATTCTCAGAAAATACTCATTACGAGTTTCGACCAACCCAGTATACTAAAATTCAAGATTTAGCTATACTAATAATTTTTGACACTAATAGACTATATTAAAAATCATTTGCACATAAATAGAGCTTTTGATGTTGAACTACCACAATTCTACAGGGTGTAAAATTGCTACGAAATTAATAAAAAACATAATTATCTTTTAAACTACCCCACATAATATTACAAAACCTCATATGTTAAGAAAGAAGACATCGAGGAAAGTCAAAAAAATGTGAAAATATACAGGGTATTCCATTAAAAAAAAATGAAGTTATAAGCAACTTTCAGTATAACCGGAAGTAGCAAATAGATGAAAATATTATCATTAAATAGATCACTGTTCAAAACCCCTTCTTTCCAATTTTTATGATTCTGTTGCTTTTAGTTCTTGAGATAATATTTCTAATAGGCCCGTTTATCTGCCTCAGCCTATATAATTTCTCGTTGGCATGAACATATTCCACATAATTATTGAGGTATAATTACTTAATTGACATAATATATTTATCCGCCACAATAATGACAAGGCTGAAAGGAAAAACATGGAGAAAATCGACAAATCTGAATCACTGACTTTTACTGGTACTATTTTAATTTGGATGTACATCGTAATTTTGTTGAAAGTTTATAAATCGTTTATATTAATATTTTAGCAAATGTGGTATATACTAAGCATTATATTATCCTTAATTTTAATATATTTGTAACATTTGTTACAACGCTCATTAAATATATTAGCTATTTTCAAAGTGGCCATTTTTTACCCACCCTTGGGCATACACGGAACCTACATAAGGTTGGGCCTTTAAGGGTTAATGCCTTTTTAGCTTAGTTTACTTCGTTATTTATATGCGGTATTTATTTTCACACTGTTATATTATGAATTCTTTTCTTTTTTCTCTTCTATATACTTCCTCTGAAATGTTTAACTATACATTTTTGTAAAATATTATCCCGTAAAAATTCTATACAGTAATAGGCCTATTATTCTGAAGCTATTTTGTTCGTGAAATTTTAATAGTTTTCACCATTTTATTGGGAATTAAACACAATTTCAGTTTGTTTCTTTTGGCGTTTTGACTTCCACTTCGGAAAATACTAATTTTAAAAATGTTGAATATTTAAACGATTTCCGAAGTGTAAATCGAAACGTCAAAATAAACGTGCCTATTTAAAACTAAAATTGTGGTTAATTCCTATTAAAAATATTAATTTACCCCTAATATATTTTTATTGAATTTAAGGTTTATACCATATACTTAATAATTATTTGTTTAAATTTGGTCAATCGTTTGTAAGATGTGCATGAAAATTTTTTTCTAAGTTTTTGAAACTGTTATCTTGTGGCATGCTTAAGTTAAATGTTATGTTAAGTAATATGGTTTTATAGGATATTGACTATGTACTTTAGAAACGAACTAGAACATTAACGGGGTTGTATTGTTTCATATGGTCAATGGACCTCTAAATATGAAAAAACCACGAAGTGCTACCATTGAGAGGGGTGAGTTTTTGAGAAAGGGGTGAAGTAGTCTTTAGGCGAAAGGTGCATTAGGTTGAGTTCTATGTTCTATGTACTTTTGATACAAACACGTCACAGAAAAAATGTTCCAGATTAAATTTACTATCTAAATATCGGCTATTAAAGTTAAAAATACCTTTTTTCTACAACCGTGCTAAAAATGCAATTTTTAGCACTCCATACGAGCGTTAAAAATGCTACTTTAAGGCACTAGTTCTTTAAAATATTTTTAAGGCACTGCAGTTCGTATTGACCTTATAGGCAATTTTGATGTAATGTCAAAAAAATATAAAAGTGGAATGTAAGTCAAGTTCAAGTAAAAGTTTTTGTAGATATTGTCCTGTAATTACGTTTGTAGAAAAAATATTGTATGATATGCGTGTTAAAAAGTACATTTTTAAGGCACTCATGTGAATTGCAGAACTCGCTATCGCTCATTCTGCAAACTTTCACATGCGTGCCTTAAACGTGTACTTTTAACATTTATATCATAAATAACTATTTTTTGAAAAAAAAATATTTTTTAGAAAAATATATTAAAAAAAAGCAAAAAAAACACGAAATAAAGCAAGTTTGTTTTTTTCTCCCTAACTTTTTTCAACGGTGATATAGGTATAGAAATTGCTTCACAGAAAAAAAACCATCCTTCCTCTTTAAAATGACATTTCGTATGAGTTTCTAGGATCAATACTTTCCGAAGTATTTATTATTTTTCAAATTTCGCCACTCACAGCGATTTTGGACCATTTTCCTTGTTATTTCGCAAGCATTGTTCTGTGACTTTTTTCTTCGCAGGTTTAGGAATATGCGATGTTACATTTGATGGGAAGAAAAATCAATTTCCTTTAAAATGGTTTATGATAGAAGACTGCATGACTATTTTTAAGCAAAATATGGTTTTTCATAATTTTATACTTTTAATGATTTTTGATATATTTTACGAGTATTTTTAAATTTCTCATTATAACTTTTTTCTTGTACATTTAGGTATAGATATACATTGTGTAATTAAAAAGAAACCTTATTTTTTTATTCTAAAATGGTGTATTGTAAAAAATTCTAGGACTATTTTTAAACAAGATATGTTTTTTCCAAATGTGACATATACACATGCAGTATGTCCCACTAAGTTGGAACCATCTGGAAAACTTTTTTATGAATTGACTGGTATTAGGCGTTAGACGAATTAAACGATATTAGGCGTATTAGACGATATTCACCGGTATTTAGGCGTCAACGTCCTTCCGGTAGGGATATATGGGGAAGTGTCACCGAGCCACAAGCCTTTATCCCTTGCCGTACTGCTCCCTCATATGCCGATCAGACGCCCGCATATACCAGTATAAGCGTCAGATTCATATTAGAATTTTATACTGATGCGTTAGCCTTTTTGTTTTTCCGTTGACCTGGCTGGGGCTTGAACTCGTATTCCTCACGGAGAATGAAGTGCGGTCAGCCGCTAGTCGCATTGGGTTTTAGACTTTTTATTATTAACTTTATGAAAAAAAAAATTATTCTTTATAAAATGATCTGCCTAGTCTAAAATCTAAGATGCAATCATCGGAGATAAAATTTTATCAATAGTATGCGAGGTATGTTAAAAATTATGAATTTCTGTCAAGAGCAAAGTACCTTTATATTTCACAATTTCGAAAAGTATCACTTATTAATAAATGTTATCTGGAATTAAAAATTATGTTACAATATGTAATTATATTCTTCTAATTAAAAAAAATAAAAAATTCAAAATTTTTGTCAAATTACGGACACCCTACGGATATCTTTTTTAAAAACAGTCCTAGAATTTTTACAATATTCTTCTTTAAGTGCCATCTCCGCGACGGAGATCGGCAATCATCATAGCTATTCGGATTTTAGAGACGGCTAAGACGGCTGCTCTGAAAAGTTCATTTGATATACATCCGTACCATTCTCTCAGGTTGCGCAGCCACGATATTCTGCTTCTCCCTGTGGTTCTTTTTCCTTGAACCTGTCCCTGCATAATTAATTGGAGCAAGTTGTATCTCTCTCCACGTGTAATATGTCCGAGATATTCCAATTTTCTTGTTTTGATGGTATTTAAGATTTCCATTTTTTTATCCATCTTTCTCAGAACCTCTTTGTTTGTGACGTGTTCTGTCCACGATATTTTCAGAATTCTTATTCTTTTTACAATACACTATTTTTAAGTAAAGAAAATAAGCTTTTTTTATTGTATACCTAATGTGTATACCAAAATGTACAAGAAAATAAGTTATAATGAGACATTTAAAAAATAATCGTAAAACATATCAAAAATCATTAAAGGTATAAAACTTTGAAAAATAAATCTTGCTTAAAAATAGTCGTACAATCTTATACAATAGACCATTCTAAAGGTAATTGACTTTTAGTGCTACTAAATGTACCATTGCATATACCCAGAAATGCGTAGAAAAAAGTTACAGAATATGTTTGCGAAATAATGTGGAAAATGGTCCAAAAATGCTGTGAGCGGCGAATTTTGAAAAATCATATTTCGGAAACTGTAAATTCTAGAGACGTCAACCAAACGTCATTTTAAAGAGACAGGATGGAAGTTTTTTTTTCTGTGACCAATGTCTATACCTATACCCCGTGGAAAAACGTTATGGACCAAAAAACAATAGTACATTGTTTACCGGGTAGGAAAAGCTTAACATTCCTGGACGACTGTGAAGATTGCTAAGTCGAGGCGCAAGCCGAGACTTTGCAACACAGAGTCCAGGAATGTGGCTTTTCCTACGAGGTAAACATACTATTTTTCCGCAAATCGTTTAAAATTCGACAGATATTGATTGATTTAAAAAAAACGCGATAATTTTATTCCCAAATAAATGGTGCTTTGAAATTCCTAATAAAATTACTTGGGTTACTATGGAAACGTATTGAGGTTGAATTGTCAAACTTGACGCTTATAAATTTAATTGCTGGTGTTCTCGAAAGTAAAATGATAAGTGATGATGAAATTTCCATTCCTGGGACTCCTCCAGAGCTGGTTGAGGCAGTGAATACTGCTTCATTAGAATTATTGCCAAAGAAATCAAGAGAAAAGTACGAAAATGCATACAGACGTTTTATGGATTATTAATAATTTTCTATCATTTATGTAGAACACTAACAACTGTACGGAAATATCATTTCCTTACAGTAAGGAAATGACATTTCCTTACAGTAAGGAAGTCCTGACTTTTTCTTCAAGAAATTTTGGCAGGAATGTCAAAATTTCCTGGCGATTTGCGGAAAAATGATTTTCTTTCGTGATTTTTTTTTCTCTTTTTAATATATTTAAAAAAAATGTTTTTGCCTTTAAAAGATAATATTTCGATAGCAAAGTTAACCTGAATTTTTCTGTAGATTTGTTAGTACCAAGGGTGCATAGAGCTCATCCTAATTCACCCTGTGCCTAGGTACTAATTCACCCCTTTCTCAAAAACGCACCCTTTTAAATGGTATTTTCTCTATCCGCACTCCGCGGATTTTTTATATTTAGAGGTCCGTTGGCCATATGAAACCATAAAAATCCGTTAACGTCGTAGTTCCTTTTAGCTCTCTTATTTTGAACATAATCAATAGCCTATTAACCCATAGCCACAGTTTGATGGTAATGAAAATTATATTATAGCTAAAAAATAGTTGACATTTCGATTTCCATTCCGGATATTGTTTTCAAAATATTAATGAGAAAATGTGTTGAAAGAAAACGCTATATGTAACCACTAGCTGTTGAGGATATGTTAAATCAAAATCAACAAATTTGAGGTATGAGTTGTTATAGGTTGTTATAGGTAGCCAAAGGTTACAGTAAGCCAAATCTGGCTGCTTTCCAGAGTGGAAATCGAAACGTCAAGTATTTCATGTCATTTTCATTACATGCAAACTGTGGTTAATCCCATATAAACATTACGTATTATTTAACCCTTAACTACTGACGTGGATGTTTCAGATCATAGACACTGATATGCGGTATGTCACACCGTTGCCTATTTTCCTTTGTTTTTAATATGAATTGGTCGTTTATCACTGTATTTGTTTTTTACGTCTACTACGGAATGAATATTGATAGCCCTAAAGAATAAAATACTGATCCAAATAAAATAAACTTTATTTTTTTAACAAAATTATTAACGCATGCATAACATTAAAAAAAGGTGAAGGCTCTTAGAAAATCCTTTAGAACTGAATTAAAAAAAAAACTATCATTGGTAACTAAAAAATAGTAAAATAATCTTGAAAGCACTGATATGCGGTATGTGATACCGCAAGAAAACTTTACATCCACGTAGCTCAAAGACCAAACAATACTAAAACTGCAGAAGTTGGCAGCAGGTAATTTCACGCCACTTGAAGGTAGACAAATGGTTTTCTAGGAGTCTTTTAGGAAAGACTTTTAGTTTAACATCAAAATATTTTATATTTTCGGCGAGGTATGGCATGCCTCATGTCGGTGGTTAAGGGTAAAAGCTTTTTTTACTTTAATAATTCTGTCTATTGCACCCTTTAGCATTATACCTATATATATTATCGGTTTACAACGTTCTCCGTCTTCCGATACCCGTTCGCCATTCCTCTCTATCCGCACACTGATCTACTTGCAGACCTCTTTCATCCATGGCTTTGTTTATTCCTACCTGCCAACTTTTTCTCGGTCTACCTCTTCTTCTTTTACCTTGCAGTTTCCAGTTTTGTATTTGTTTTGGGATTCTGTCTTCGTGCATTCTTTGTACGTGACCAAACCTAAAGCTATTAGAGGTACACCAAATTACAGCTCTTACGAAGTTATTCAACAACATATACGAGACTGGTTACTTACCAAAAGACTGGCTACTATCAATATTCATTCCACTTCCCAAAAAAGCCAGCGCTAGAAAATGTGAAGAACATAGATTAATTAGTTTGATGAGCCATGTACTTAAAGTACTCCTTACTATCATTCACTCGCGCATATACACCAAATTAGAAGAACAGCTGAGTGAAGTTCAGTTTGGATTCAGAGCAGGACTCGGAACGAGGGAAGCACTTTTCAGCTTGCAAGTTCTAATACAGAGAGTTTCATAGATTTTGAGATGGCATGATAAAGTCCCACATGGAAAACTAATCGATATCCTAAAAACATCACGACTCGATGGTAAGGATATAAGACTCGTCTCAAACTTATATCTCCAACAAAAAGCAACAGTTCGATTCGAAAATGAACTGTCCGAAATCTTCACAGTCGAAAAAGGAGTCAGACAGGGTTGCATACTGTCACCAGCATTATTTAACATATACTCTGAAAACATCTTTAGAGAGGCCTTGGACGAATCAAAAGATGGTTTTGCAATAAATGGACAACTTATAAATAATATTAGATATGTAGACGATACAGTATTGCTGGCAGATAGTGCGCAGGGGCTCCAAAGGATCATGGATAATGTTGTGGATTTCCTACCTCCGATATATGTATTGACTCGTGTACACTGCTTTTCCCATTTTTCGTTTTTGCTCTGCGTAATAATTCTGCGTACGTTTGCTTGTGCTTCCTTATAAGCTTGTTGGTCTACTAGTCTACTACATCTCTTGTACTCATATATCTCTGGTATTTTCTTCGCTTTTCTTCTATTTCTGATTCGACTTCTTCGTCCCACCAATATGGTTTGTTTTTTGTGTTCTTTTCTATCTGTCCTAAGGCTTCTTCGGCGGCCGAGTGTATATATCCTTTCAAATAGGTATATTGTTCTTCTATAGATGCGTGTTGTAGATCTTTTAGTTTTTGGTCGAGTCTCCTTTGTATAAAATTTTCACACTTTCTTGTTCTAAACTATTTAGTTTGTATCTTATTTGTGTAATATTGCTTCACTTCATCTGTCTGTTTTTTATATTTGTACGGAAAGATAAGTTTTATACCAAGGAAATGGTGATCGCTACCACAAGTTAATCCTCTATATGCCCTGACATCTGGAACTATTATGTGAGATTTTTGTTTCATTATCGCGTAGTCTTTAATTGATTTTAGTCCCCGTGTGTTTTGTGTCCAGGTGAACTTGTGTACGTCTTTGTGTTGGTATCAACCATTTAGTATTTTCAATTCCGTTTGTTCGCATAGGTGTATAATTCTTATTCCGTTATCATTTGTCGTATCTTCACCATATCTTTCAAATACTTTATGATTTTGTCTACTTCCCACTCGTCCGTTTAGGTACCCTAGTATAATGATTCCTCTTGTATGTCCTATCCGCTCTATGGCGTGATTTAGGTCTATGCAAAACTGGTCTTTAATGTGTACTGGATAATCATCGTTTACCGCATATACTCCTATGATTGTTAGTCTGTGCCCATATATACTCATGTTAAGTTTTATTATTCGCTCGTTTACCGCTTCCCACGATGTGATCCGTTTACGAAATTTCTTGTGTACCACAATAGATACACTTTTACATGCTCTTTGTTCCTTAGGGACCCCGCTATAGAAGTGATCGTAACTGCCTATATTCTCCGCTCCTTGGCTCTTTTTCTTGGTTTCTGTTGGTACCGTGAGGTCAATTTTTTTGTGTTTTAGTTCACTGAGCACCTCCGTTTGCTTTGTTGAGATTCCCTGAGTGTTCCATGTTCCAAATTTCAGTGTCCGTTTTCTTTGCCGAGTTCGTTTCCATATTTCCATCCTTGTCCGAGACGATTTTTTTAACATTTTTTTTATTTTTCCGAGTATCGAGGAGTTAGCCCGATGCCTCAACCCCCAACCTGGTGGGCCAGGATTTTACATCAGAGTGTCCTTCTCTTAGATAGATTGCCTTCGCTACGGCTGAGGAGAGGAGTTCTATTTACCCCAGCATTATACCTGCAAAGCATTATTTTGTCGATTTTTTTCGATTCGAATCATTATTTTGTCGATTCGAATAATTTTCTATCAACTGTCTTATTGTGCATTGTGTACTACTGTTTTTCTCCTTGATTAAGGGACTACCGGACCATTGATAATTAGAGAAAACACCATGGTAGATATTTTGGTAATTTTTGTAATGACGAAACTGTGTTTTGATTCAATTGTTCAGTTTTATGTGTTCTAAAATAACACTTATTTCCAATTACCTTTAACCGCTACCATTAAAAATAATGTTACGATACCTTTACCATCGATATGATATACGGCTGAGAGTAATCCATTGAAAATAACTCTGACAAAATAGTCATTCAAAAATACACTGACGAGCATGAAATTAGGGTTATCCCCTAATTTGAATTTATTTTAAAAATCATTATTCCCTTTTAAATATTTCCGGTTCTAACATAGTTTACTAACGGAATGCTTATGGAAAACAATTTTTTTGTCCTCCAAAGTTTATTGAAATAATATGAAAATGAACAATAATTATACTTTGATATCTTTTCTTTAGGTGCCGTATCCGTTGGCCATTCAGACGTTGGCCATCATCATGTTTACAAATTCCTGGTGTGGAACCACACCATTATCTAATATTTCGCTTCCATGAAAGATCCTTTCGACCAATCCATCTCATTCAGGACCTTCTTGCGATTATTCATCAACAGGTTTTTGTTACATAAAACTGGTTTCCAGTTCATAAAAGCTTTACGTGATATTTCAATCTTGGTTATTATCTCTCCATGAGAGTATCAATTTATATATATCCAACTGCCAATGTATTTACAATGGTTTTTCCGTTCTATCTCCTCTTCGTCAAGAGAAATCACACCTGGATCTACATTAATCTTTCCAATTGCCTTTGCCTTTCTTTGATTTACTAAATATTAACCTTTGATTTGTAAAAACAAAAGAAATTTTAAGAATTTAAGTAGCGAGTATTTCCTCCTCTGGCTGTGGTAACACCTTGCAAATGACGAGGCATGCTTTGGATCAGAATTTAGATCACATTCTGCGAACAATCCTGCACCAATATGTTGCGAAGCTCTTTTGAAGATCTGGGGGCCGGCACTTGACTCTGTAAACGTCTCTTCATCTCATGCCAAACATGTTCTGTGGGATTGATATCTGGACTGCGAACAGGCCAAACAAATCGTGTGATTTAAACCTCGTCACAATACTCGGTAACTGTCTTAGCAGTATAGCGCCGTGCATTATCATACATAAACGTTCCTTTGTCTCCAAGAATAACAATAAATGGTTTAACAGTGGTCTTCTAGAACCTGTTTCAGGTACCTATGCGTAGTCAGCATCCTATTCTCGATAAAGACTAACTCCGCGCGAGCGTCAAACTATATACCTCCCTATGTATGTCATAGATAACACTCCACCAAATGGAGAACTTGATATGCTTGAGAACATCTCTCGTCTGAACATAGCCACACTTTTACATCTTTGTCTGGACTCGTAAGACACAATCTCGATTTATCGGAAAACAATCCATGACTTCAATCCTGTATCGGCCAATCCAAGTGTTCTCGTATAAAATTTAATCTAATTTAATTCGGTGTTCATGAGAAAAAACCGATCCAGTTACTCTAATTCGAGAAAATAAACTAATAGCAGCTAATGGTAGGGGAGCAAAGTATGCTAAATGTGCAGTCACTCGAGCCCTTTGGGGACCTATTGGGTTGTGATTATTAAGTCCTAAAACCAAAAAAAGTTAAGTAAAATTTTCCATTTTAGCGGGCGCTTGCCATTTTTTAATTTAATTTTCCATTTCCATTAATCGTTTTTTCCGAATATAGCGCCATCTATCCATAATTCGAAAAAATGTTTCGAATAAAAGTTGCTTATTTTTATGCAGAGAATTCAAATCTGCAATAAAAAATGGGGGCTCCCATTTAATATTTTAAAGTAACCCCCCACCCCACCTCCGTGGTGGGTCGCGTTTGATACCATTCGATATATTTTTCAAAAATATTAAATAAGTGTATTTTGCAGTTTTTCGATCTGATGTTTATTTTGCTAAATATCGCGGGATTTGTATTTAAAATTTTAAATTTACCCCCCACCCCTCTCTGTGAGGTGTCGTGTTTGGTATCTATCGATAGATCTTTAAAAAATATTGAACGTGTAGTTTTTAGTTTTTCGATCTGACGTTCATTTCGCGAAATATTCGCCTTTTTCTTGTGAAACTTTGTGACTCACCAATTCCCTTACGCCCCGCTCAAATCGTCAGATTTTTTAAATATACACTGTTTTGCATGTACTTAACTTACCTTATCTTAATCTGACAATTTCGAGTATTTTTAAGGATAGATTTTTTTTTTCGGGCCCCCCTAAACGAACTCCCCTGTGTTAAGAGCCAATATATGGCAGAGGTACATCTGCAGGGTACCACGTTTCTCCCCATATGATAATCTGACGCGCTCGAGTAACTGCAAAAATCCCCGCTTGGGCTCCCCTACTATAATAGCATGAACACGCCTCCTAACTGTCAATTTTAATTTTATTAGTTTAAATTAGATATTTATTTTCATTACAACGTCTTGTTCATAACACAGATTACTTATTATTCTTATATCCCGTGTGTCGATGTTCTTTGTTCTCAGTGGTTTTATTAACAGATTATGTTTCGCCGTATCGAATGCCTTGTGTTATAATCTAGCAAGCAGATATAGATGACCTGGTTTACATCTAAACATCTCTGTATTAGCACATTTACTTCTTATAATGCTTCTCTGGTTTCTTGAGCAGTTCTAAATCCGAACTGAGTTTGCCCAATATAGGGGAGAGGCTTGTACCTTGAACCAGATTTTTTCAAAGCTCAATTATTTTTAAGTTTTTAAAGTTCAAAGACAAATTTTTGGACTAACTTGCAATTTACACACCATAGTATACTATATTACAATGTCATTGTAATAAAATAAAACCAACCTCATTTTTTAGAATTTTATTTATTGCTGTTCAGAATTATTCTCTTCAGATACTAGACTGTTAAATAGGGACTTACAGCAGTTACTTGTACAACGCAAAAATGTGAATTTTTTTCTCATTAACTTTGTACGGCCCAACGTACAAGATGTGATAGCGGTCCAAGGTACAAGGCTCGGCCGAAAAGAAAACAAATGTGAATTTAACCTAATAAAACGGTTTTGTTATATTTCTCACTATGTTGTTTAACTACCTATTAGTATAGGCATACACACCTTGTGATTTAATTTACGATATTTTTAAACACAAAAATTAGAAAAGAAAATTATATTAGCTATCCCATAAATAGTTACTTTTCACGAAATAAAACACTACATTTTTACGATAGCCGCGAACGATTTATAATCAGGTTCAACATCTAACCACAGAATGGCACCGATTGTAGAAGAACTTGAGATAAGAAACATTGAGAGTTCGCGCGCAAAATAAAAGAAAAATGGGGTGGCCCATAATACAAGCTGGCGCAAGGTACAAGTCTCTCCTTGTTTTAACTTTTAATATATTCTACAATGAATAAACTTTAGGAATACTTATGGAATGTGGCACATTTCACTGATGGTATGGTACGGTGTACGGTAAACAATTTACAAATGACGTTAAAACCACAGAAACAAAATGCTGATAATGGTTTTTAGAAATGGGGCGCTCAGAGCAACAGTGGCCTAAACCACAACCCGCAATTTTACCAAATTGCTTTTTTTACATTAAAGTTATCAGAGTGGCTCAATAATTGGTTGATTGAGTCACTCTACATCTGAAAATACTTAAATAAGGTATAACTTTTTTGTAAAAAAGCGTTTTGGTAAAATTGTAGATTTTTGGTTAGGTCAGTGTTGTTCTGAGCGCTTCAAATTAGGGTAAAGGGCACTTTTCATCTCAAATACTTATCGGAACAGCAACAACAAAAATTGTTATTTTCAAGCAATCCATTATAGACAAGGCGGAAAAGGCGGGTTCGTTGGGAAAAATATTCCCATGAGATATTTTTGCATAATCACATTCGTGAGACATCCCAGAATAAGGTTCAAGAAGTCGCCCACGAGAAAAGTGGGCCAATTTTTTTTAACAATTTTTTTTTAATCAAATTGCAAAAATCAATATTTTTGACCTAGACTAATTTTTTTTAGGATTTTTGGACCATTGTGGACAAAAAAGGTCTCTTATAATTTTTCTCTAAAGTTGATCTTTTTCGAGTTATAAGCAAGTTAAAATTTGAAAAACGCGAAAATGGCCATTTTTAAGACTTAATAACTGGGTGAAAAATTATTATTTTGAAAATCAGAAAGTGACTAAATCAAAGTTTAAAGTCGCCGCTACATGATCCTGAAGAAATCTGTGTCATTAATTTACTACTAAGCTGTTATTTTTAATTAATAACAATGAGTGGTTAGATCGTATTGACGCTGCTGTAAATGTGAGTGCGAGTAAGATGCACAATTCGACTGCTGGAATGGCTTCTCTCTCGCACTCAGCATTTACAGCCCCGCACACGTGCATGGCGCTTATTATTATTACTTAAAAATAACAGCTTAGTAATAAAATAATGACAAAAATTTTTTCAGGATCTTGTAGGGGGGGCTTTAAACTTTGATTTAGTCATATACTGACTTTCATAATAATAACTTTTAACCGAGTTATTAAGCCTTGAAAATCGCCATTTTTCGTTTTTTTCAATTTTAAATTGGTTATAAGTCGAAAACGATCAACTTTAGAGAAAAATTATAAGAGACCTTTTTTGTCCAGAATGGTCCAAAAAATTAAAGAAAAAATTGATCAGGCCAAAAATATTGATTCTTGCAATTTGATTAAAAAAAAATTGTTAAAAAAAAATTGGCCCACTTTTCACATGGGCGACTTCTTGAACCTTATTCTGGGATGTCTCACGAATGTGATTATGCAAAAAAATCTCATGGGAATATTTTTCCCTTCGAACCCGCCGTTTTCGCCTTGTCTATTAGTAAACTAAATATGTTACAACAGAAAATAGTTAAAATAGAGTAATAATTTCCAAAATAAACTTAAATTACGGTGTGACCCTAATTTTGTGCTCGGCAGTGTATTAAAAACTTAAATCAAATTTTCATACATAAATGGAAAAAATACATAAATATTTTTATTTTTCAAGTTTTTTATGCAGGTTCCAAATATTTTTTGCCTCTTTTAGGTAAATAGATTTAATATTTCTTCACAAACATGAAATGTCTTTCGTTTTATTGGACGTGGATATAAGTAGCAAGTTTTTCATCCATTAAATTTGGTGTCGATGTTCAGTGTCTATGTTCAGTTTGCTACTGAACATGAACACCAATGACACACTGCTGACGAGGCTTAATGGTTACCTGTTTAGAATTTTATTTTAATTAGTGCGGCAGATTCGTGCAAATATTATAAGAATTGTGCATTTAATGATAGAAGCACATAATTTGGACCACATATACTACACAGATAAAGGTTCAAGTTTAGATAGGAGGCCATCTCAGATTTTGCCTTTTACAAAAATGGCGGAGATTCAAACTGGCGACTATACATAAATATGTGACTAATATCATGATAACTTTTGAACGAGACTTCAAATTTCAACCAAATTTGGTATATATGTAGGTTCTTTTTTGATATATGAGGTCTTGAACCGGAAGAATCGGTTTACCAAAAGTTGTGTTTTTCCTGGCTTTTATGTAAAAATATGCTGTTTTTTTTTCAACTCTTTCACCCTGTAGAGCGTAAAAATGTATTTTAGAAAATACTTTTAACGTCTTAGTTATATTAATAACCATTTAATAAATGCAAAACGTATCTTCAGATGTACCTACATGCGGCAGATTAGTGCAAATATTATAAGAATTATTGTGCATTTGGCTGAGGCAGATAAAGGGCCTATTAGAAATATCTCGAGAACTAAAGCTAACAGAATAATGAAAATTAATATACAAGGGTTTTGAGGTATAAAATATTTAATGAAAATATTTTGGTCTCTTTGCTACTTCCGGTTATACCGGAAGTTGATTGTAACTTCGTATTTTTAAATGGGACACCCTATATATTTTTACATTTTTGGATTTTCCTCGATTTCTTCTTTCTAAAAATATAAGGTTTTGTAATATTATACAGGGTAGGTTAAAAGTGTGTGTGTGTGAAAAAATGGCTTGGATGCGAGTCCGTTAGCCACAGATTTTTATTTTATTTTTACCTCAATTTATTAGCTTTGTTATATTTATACGTATTTCACTTAAATGATTATATTTGTTTCTTTCCAGTAGTTTATGAGTAATTTAAATATTTCCATTTTATGACAACTTAGTAGATATTCTATACTAATTGGAAAATGAACTTGTGTTTGTCGTAAATTGTAATATAATTGATTTATATATCTCTCGTTAATTTTGCATTCCAAGAAAATATGGTTTAAATCTCTAATCGAAACATTATCACAAAAACATACTGATGAATTAATTATTCATAATTATAAGATAATTACATTTCCTTAGGTAGGTTAAAAGATAATTACATTTCCTTATTAATTTCGTAGCAATATTCACATCGTGTGGGATTGTAGTAGTTTGACATAATAAACTCTATTAATGTTCAAATGGTTTTTAATACTATTGTTGAGTTATTAGTATAGTCAAATTTTTCATTTTAGTATACAGGGTTGGCCGAAACTCGGAATGAGTATTTTCTGAGTTTTCTTAAATGGAACACCCTGTATTTTAGTATTGTAATGAAATGTTATTTTATGGTACCTACTTTTTAATTTATTAAGCATTCCCTATACCTAACTGCTTTAATTCGTGAGTTATTGGTGATTCAAGTCAAACATTAATTGCAACACAAAAAAGCTGACATTGTATTAGGTTGGCCGTGAAAATATTCAATAACAAATAATTTTTTGGAAATAAATACATATAAATCTAGACTTATACTTAAAATTGTCAATAATGGTTGAACTATCAAAATACCATCGAAGTTATGATTGTTGGTGCGATTAACAATTAAGCACAAATTAAAGCAGTTAGGTATACGGAATGCTTAAAAAGTAAAAAAGTACCATGGAATATCATTTCATTACAATACTAAAATATAGGGTGTTCCATTTAAGAAGACTCAGAAAATACTCATTCCGAGTTTCGATCCACTCTGTATACTAAAATTAAAAATTTAGTTATACTAATAATTGTTTACAAAAGTAGACTATATTAAAAATCCTTTGAACATAAATAGAGTTTATTATGTCAAACTACTACAATCCTACAGGGTGTGAATATTGCTACGAAATTAATAAGAAAACGTAATTATCTTTTAACCTACCCTGTATAATGTTATAAAACCTTATATTTTAAGAAAGAAAAAATCGAGGAGAATTCAAAAATGTAAAAATATACAGGGTGTCCCATTTAAAAAAACGAAGTTATAAGCAACTTCCGGTATAACCGGAAGTACCAAATCGATGAAAATATTTTCATTAAATAGATCAGGCTTCAAAGCCCCCTTATTCCAATTTTCATAATTCACTTGCCTTTAGTTCTCGAGATATTTCTAATAGGCCCTTTATCTGCCTCACCCTATATAATTTGGACCACATATACTACACATATAAAGGTTCAAATTTAGATAAGAGGCCATCTCAGTTTTTGTTCCTTTTACAAAAATGACGGGCATTCAAAATGGCGACTATACATATGTGACTAATAGCGCGATAACTTTTGAACGAGATCCGAGAGGTTTTGAACGGGAAGAATCGGATTACCATAAATTGTGTTTTTACTTTTTTTTTATGTAAAAATATGTTGTTTTGTTTTCAATTCTTTCACCCTGTATATATTAATTTTTCAAAAAGGTAATACCGGCGTTGAAATGAGCGTAAAAATATTTTTTATGAAATATTTTGAACTCATTAGTTATATTAATTACCATTTAATAAATGCATAACTTATCTTCACATGTAGGTAAATATGTGCGGCAGATTCGTGCAAATAATAATATAAGAATTATTGTGCATTTAATGGTAGAAGCACATAATTTGGACCACACATACTACACATACAGAGATTTAAATTTAGATATGAGGCCATCTCAGATTTAGTCTTTTACAAAATTGGCGGGCATTCAAAATGAATCTGCCGCCCTTAGGTGCATGTGAACGTACCTTACATTTATTAAATTGTAATTAACACAACTGAAAAGTTAAAAATATTTCCTAAAAAATATATTTACAATGGCTGTATTACCTGTATATATGGCTGTATATATATAAAATATATATTTTCAATGGCTGTATTACCTTTTTGAAAACATTATATATACAGGGTGAAAGTATTGAAAAAAAAAACAACATATTTTTACATAAAAAAAATAGCAAAAACACAAATTTTGGTAAACCGATTCTTCCGGTTCAAGACTTCGACATTTTTCATCAAAAAAGAACTCATATATACCAAATTTGGTTGAAATCTGACGTCTCGTTCAAAAGTTATCGTGCTATTAGTCCCATATGTATAGTCGCCAGTTTGAATGCCCGCCATTTTTGTAAAAGGAATAAAAACTGAGATGACCTCGTATCTAAATTGGAACCTTTGTATGTGTAGTGTATGTGGTCCAAATTATATGCTTCTACCAATAAATGCACAATAATTCTTATAATATTTGCACTAATCTGCCGCATATAGGTACATGTGAAGATACGTTTTGCATTTATTAAATCATTATTAACATAACTAAGAAGTTAAAAGTATTTCCCAAAAAATATTTTTACGCTCTTTTGAATGGAGGTATTAAATTTTTGAAAAATTAATACATACAGGGTGAAAGAGTTGAAAAAAAAACAGCATATTTTGACATAAAAACCAGGAGAAACACAACTTCTGGTAAATCAATTCTTCCGGTTCAAGACCTCGATCTTATACATCAAAAAAAGAACCTATATACCAAATTTGGTTGAAATCTGAAGTCTCGTTCAAAGTTATCGTGCTATTAGTCACATTTGTATAGTCGCCATTTTGAATCCCCGCCATTTTTGTAAAAGGCAAAATCTGAAATGGCCTGATATCTAAATTTCAACCTTAATATATGTGGTATAGGTGGTCCAAATCATATACTTCTATCATTAAATGCACAATTGTTTCACATATCGGCTGCACTAAATCGAATAATAATATTACTTCAATTACTGTCTTACCTATACTTCTAGGTGAAATACATATTACCAATTATAAGTAAGAAAGTTAGTTACTGCCTAACATTTCAAGCATGATTTTTTATTTATTTTTTGTCCATTAGGTTTTAGTAGGAATGAAGTAATATCTCCAGGACTATCTAATATTAATTATAGTTGTCATTACGATAATTTTGTACTGCTCTAAATAGTTCAAGAAATAGAAAATGAACTAAGTTCCCAATGTTTTCTTCCTATATTACTTTTATTATTTCTACTGTTGGGAACCAGCTGCCTTGTTGTTTTTTATTAGTTTTATGGCTTATGGTACTTCTTCCTTCCTATTGTAAGTCTTCTTCTTCTTTAGGTGCCGTGTCTGTATTTAGACGTTGGCCATCATCATGTTTACAATTTCCTAAAACCCTTCTCTATCGGCAAGTAATTATTTTACTGTAGAGCCACACCATTGTCTAATATTACGCTGCCATGTAAGTTTCTTTCGACCAATCCATCTCTTTCCCTCCACTTTTCCTTGTATTATAAGGCAAAATAGATAGTATTTAGCTCCTCGAATTATATGGCCAAAGTGTTCTGTTTTTATCCTCATTATGATGCTTATGAGCAGACATTGTGAATTCATCATTTGAATAAGACCTTCATTGGAAATGTGCAAAACCCACGATATCTTTAGGATTCGGCGATAGTACCACAATTCGAATGCTTCTAATTTGTTTAGCATTGTGGTTTTTAACGACCATGTCTTACAACCATACAATAGGATATACCACACATAACATTTCAGGACATTCTTGCGAATATTCATCGACAGGTTTCTATTACATAAAACTGGCTTCCAGGTCGTAAAAGCCTTACGTAATATTTCGATTATGGTTATTATTTCTTCATTAGAGTCACAATTTATATTTAACCAGCTGCCAAGGTGTTTTAAATGATTTTTTGCACGATTGATCATTTTTGACTGTTTACCGTGACAGATTTTACGTCAGTAGGTGACATTTACTAGCAACTCGACGGTAAGTAATCCAACTCGACGGTAAGTACTCCAACTCGACGGTAAGTAATTCACTTACCGTCGAGTTAAAAAATCTCTTAATTTTAATTTATTTTTTGAAAGAATAAAGAAAACAGTAGAAGACAATAGTTATATAATATTACTATGAATGACATCCAACAAACCGATGGTTTAATGATTGTAAAAGTACCCAATACAAAAAACAACATCCAGCGTACTTTTACAGTCGTTAATAAACCAGACGATAAAATTCCATATTTAGAAATTCTGCAAAAGTATATAAAACTTCGTCCATTACAAGTAAAATCAAATCATTTGTTCTTAAGATACGCCAAAGGAAAATGTTGTGCTCAAATAGGGAGAGGGACAATCGGGGGCTGGCCTTCTCAAATTGCCAAATTCTTAAATTTGCCTAATCCCCAGAACTATACTGGCCATTCGTTCAGGAGGACATCAGCAACGCTTTTGTCTAATAAAGGTGTTGATGTCCTCGGATTAAAGCGTCATGGAGGTTGGCGTTCATCGACAGTGGCAGAAAGCTATGTAGAAGATTCTCTTCAAAATAAAATAGATTTTGCCGAAAAAATATTGTGCAATACTAGTAATACTACTAATGTATGCGATTCTGCAGGAGTTTCTGTTAGAAGTGGAACCACAGCCCAAACAAGTGGGATTTCATTAAATAATTTATCAAATTGTACCATAAGTTTCAATATTAATAAATAAATCGTTAGTTTTCTTTATTCTTTCAAAAAATAAATTAAAATTAAGAGATTTTTTAACTCGACCGGAAGTGAATTACTTACCGTCGAGTTGGAGTACTTACCATCGAGTTGGATTACTTACCGTCGAGTTGCTAGTGAATGTCACATACTGACGTAAAATATGTCACGGTAAACAGTCAAAAATGATCAATCGTGCAAAAAAGTATCTTTGACTATCAAACTGATTAGTCTAAAATCGGTGCATTTGGTGGGTCTGATTTTCTTTGATAATGTTAAAAACAATGACTCCAACCAATCATCTGGTATCTTTCCTTCGTTGTAAATTTTGTTAAAGAAAGTGGTCAAGCAGGTAATGTTTAAGTAACTCAACAGGGATTTGATCTGGTCCAGGTGCTTTATTGTTGTTGGCTTGCTGTATTGCTTTTCTGACTTTCAACATCAGTATACTAAGATCTCTGTCTAATTGGTTGTCACAGGTATTCTAGTACATATTTGGACCATTTTCTCGAATCGTCAAAAAGGTCACTGATGTATCTCTTCCATTCTTTGCACTGTTGTTCGTGATCACAAATTTTTCTGTAACCTAACCACTGTAAGTACCTAGTTGTAATTTAGTTTTCTACAAATAGAGTGTTTCTTGGAATAGCTTATATAGAATAGGAATAACTCTTGAATTTATACTCTTGCCATCTGTTCAATCTGTCGCTAAAAATTTTCCATACCTATCGTGTAATATTTACTTATCACATTGCACTGATATATAGGCTTCAAAGATGTATGATATACTTATGGTTTTTAAATAAACAAGTTTTTACATTATTTCCTTATTGCCTTCATTTTATTTTTTTGGATTTTAAATTACTTTTAGTGATTTTATAATTCTGTAATAACTACACAGGGTGTTTCATTAACAATTGTCCATATCGTAACTGGAGAAACCTTAGCAGAAAATACGAAGATTTAACCTAAAACACTTATATAAAATATTCTTCCCTACTGAGATACAGAATGTTTTATTACAAATGTTCTAAAATGATTTTAACCCATGTAGGGCTTACAATACCGGAATTCCGGGATTCCGAATACCGGCATCCCGGACGATTTTTGTCTGGTATTCGATACCGGTATTTATAATAAAAATATCGGTATTTTGGTATTACCTTAATTTATAAACAGTGAATTGATGCACAATAAACTTTCTTCTAAGATATTTTTTGCTATTACAAGAAATTATTTTTGAAGATAAACAACCAATATCATTGCAAAAAATATTTATTAAACACATTTATTACACATACAAGTCAAGTATAGCACTTTCTAAAAGCGTGAATGTCGTTAATTTAAGGCGAAGGGTTATATCGGCTTCTACAACCAAATTATTAAATCTCGTCTATCATCATCATCATCATGATGGTGCTACAGCCCTTAGAGGGCCTCGACCTTCTCAAGCGTTCTACGCCATTCTGTTCTGTCCCTTGCCTGCACTTTCCAGTTGCCGACTCCGATCTTCTCGGCATCTTGTGTTACCCCGTCCATCCACCTCAACTTTGGTCTACCCCGTCTTCTCATTCCCACGGGTTGAGCTGTTAGAATCCTTTTTATCATGTTCGATTCAGGGTCTCGGGCTACATGTCCTGCCCACTGCAGGCGATTTCGCTTAATTATAGTGATAATATCTTTTCCACCAAACGTTTGCTTGTAGATATTTTGCAGTTCAGTCTCGTCTATACAAATACATAAAATGAGTTATACAGTATGTCCTGTAAGTTGTATCCATATGGAAAACTGTTTTATTATTAATTTTACGAAAAAAAGTTATTCTTCATAAAAAGCTCTGCATGGTCCAAAACCTGAGATTTAACCATCAAACATCAAATTTTTTGAATATTATACGAGGTATGTCAAAAAGTTTGAATTTCACTCAAGAGTAAAGTAGCTTTATTTTTCACAATATTGAAAATTGCTATTATGAAAAGTTGTTTGGAATTAAAAACTACATTCTAGTATGCAATTACATCCTTCTAATTGAAAAAATAATTTTTTGAAAAATTATGGATAACTAACATTATTTTCAGTTATTTCAATTCAGATAACTCTTTTATTATTAATTTTACGAAAAAAAGTGATTCTTAATAAAAAGTTCTGCATGGTCTAAAACCTAAAATACAACCATCTTATGTCACATTTTATCAATTTTATACGAGGTATGTCAAAAAATATGAATTTCGCTCAAGAGTAAAATACGTTTATTTTTTCACAATATCGAAAATTGTTATTAAGAAAAGTTATTTAGAATTAAAAACTATGTTTCAGTATGTAATTACATCCTTTTAATTGAAATATTCTGAACTATAAAGGTACTTTACTTTTGATCTAAATTTATATTTTTTGACATACCTCGTATAAAATTGATAAAATTTGATATAAAATGGTTGTATTTTAGGTTTTAGACCATCCAGAACTTTTTATTAAGAATCACTTTTTTTGGTAAAATTAATAATAAAAGAGTTATCTGAATTGAAATAACGGAAAATAATGTTAGTTATCCCTAATTTAAAAAAAAATTAATTAGAACGAGATAATTGCATACTAGAGTATAGTTTTTAATTCCAAACAACTTTTCATAATAGCAATGTTCAATATTGTGAAAAATAAAGCTACTTTACTCTTGAGTGAAATTCAAACTTTTTGACATAACTCGTATAATATTCAAAAAATTTGATATTTGATGGTTAAATCTTAGGTTTTGGACCATGCAGAGCTTTTTATAAAGAACAACTTTTTTTCGTAAAATTAATAATAAAAAAGTTTTCCATATGGATACAACTTACAGGGACATACTGTATAATAGTTGTTTATGATATCAGTGTTAAAAGTACACGTTTAAGGCAAGCATGTGAAAGTTTGCAGAATAAGCGATAGCGAGTTCTGCAATTTACATGAGTGCCTTAAAAATATACTTTTTAACACACATATTATACAATATTTTTTCTACAAACGTAATTACAGGACAATATCTACAAAAACTTTTACTTGAACTTGACTCACATTCCATTTTTATATTTTTTTGACATTACATCAAAATTGCTATACGGTCAATACGAACTGCAGTGCCTTAAAAAATGTTTTTCTACAACCACTATTCAAAGTGTACTTTTCTGCACGGTTTTATGTTAGCAAACTTACTATTTTCTCACAGTATAAGATATTTGACATTAGTGTGCAGAAAAGTGACGTTTCTGTGCCGCAAAGTGACGTTTTTGTGCCGCAAAGTTCTTTTCTGCACAGTTGACTACCTCATTCTGAGTAACGTTATATTCTGTTTACATCCGTGGACTACCGCATTCTGAGTAACGTTATATTCTGTTTACATCCGTGGTTAAACTTTAGACAAATATATAACCTATAAGACAATTATTATATTTACCTATAGCATAGAAACTAAATTATGGATGTTACAACTGTTTTATTTTACAATTTTATTCTTATTAAACATTTTATAATTATCAAATAACCAATAAGGATTTAGCAACCTGTGCAAGAGACGTCGAATGAAGTAGGTTTTGTGTAAATCCGTGACTGCATAAATATAATGTCAATAATGTGTAATAATCGTATAATAAATAGCGTGTATAATATAGCGTGTATATTTTTTATTCATAATACCGGTTTTAATACCGGGATCCCGGTATTTGAAATTTGAAATACCAAATACCGGTATTGAGATTTTGGCTCGGTACTGTAAGCCCTAAACCCATGGTTAAAGCACCTTTTAATATTTTTGTTCAAACTTGACATACAGTTTACAAAAGCTAGGGTGCTGTTACTAGGCTTAAAAGATAGTTTTCCGCTGTTACCAGAGGCGTGCTGTAGGGATATATACTTCCTTTTCGCCCCTTTCCCCCATTACAATCTACACCACTGTCGTAATAATCATTTCAGCATATTTTTTTGATTCTTCGTTACTTTTTACGTAAATATCATCCTTTGTCTCAATGCGATAGAGTAAGTAATTTTCAAGTTATTTGCGTTTTAATGTAATGGATTCAATAAGATTATGCATTTTAAACACTTAGGGCCGGTTGTTCGAACGCTAATCAACAATGATCACTATCAAATATTTAATTACTGTCACCAACTGTCAATGTCAACTTTGATTGGGTTGCTGAAAACATAATTGATTATAATTATGAGATTAGTTAATCAATTATAACAATTATTAACATAATTGATTAACTAATTTCATAATTGTAATCCATAATTATGTTTTCAGCAACCCAAACAAAGTTGACATTGACAGTTGGTGACAGTAATTAAATATTTGATAATGATCATTTTTGATTAGCGTTCGAACAACCGGCCCATAATCTTATTGAATGTAGTTTAAAGTTTAAAGTACATAGTCTTAGTCTTATGGAATCCAGTATATTTAAACGCAAATAACTTGAAAACTACTTACTTTATCGCAATGAGACAAAAGGATGATGTTTATGTAAAAAGTAGCAAGGAATCCAAAGATATGCTGAAATGATTATTACGATAGTGGCGTAGATTGTGAGGGGGAAAAGGGGGCGAAAATGAAGTCTATATCCCTACAGCACGCCTCTGGTAACAGCGGAAAACCATCTTTTAGGACTAGTTAAAGTACCCTAACATGTGTAAACTGTGTGTCAAGTTTGAACAAAAAATATTTAAAGATGCTTGAACAATGGGCTAAAGTCATTTTAGAATATTTGTAATAAAACACTCTGTATCTCGGTAAGGAGAAATATTTTATTTAAGTGTTTTGGGTTAAATCTTCGTATTTTGTTTTAAGGTTTCTCCAGTTACGATATAGACAATTGTTAATGAAACACCCTGTATAACTGTTGTTTGTCCAGTTAATATTAACTTTTTTTAAATATCACACAAACTGGAGATATTAGTTTCTTTAATATTACTATTACGGTATAGATAAATTTTTTAGTTCAGAATTATGATGTATTTCAGCCTAACAACTTATTTGTGAAGAATCTAAATAATATGTTTATTACTATCTATCTCTGTATAAAATAAAACAATCCGATTATACTAACACTAGTATGGAAGATCATCTTTTGAGTAATTATTATTTAAACCACTTTTAAAAATTTTCACTCAAACTTCATGTGAAAACTCAACTCCGCAGAAAAGGAAAAGTATCAAGAACAAACTATTCAACCGTCATGACGCGTCATAAGGTTAGCAATGAATTTTTCTTTCATGTAATGTTAGATAAGGTTAACGCTATTCAAATGGTTTAACTTTTTAGGTTGCTTTTAGTATTTAGGTTTATAATTCCAGGTTATAATTTTAGTTTAAATAAACTTTTAATTCATTAGTGGAATTTTTATTGTATTTCATGTAAAACTATCCACCTTAAATAACTTTTGAACCACTGATTTTTAGAAAAAGCTTAAAAATACGTCAAATAATATTTGAAGGAAGAGACATCATGCCATATTTAAGCTTGCCGGGAAAGGTACCCTCTCACCCCCCATATCATCCCTTATTTTTTTAAATTATTTTCACCTTTTTTTACTTGATATTTGGATCCTTCTCTTTGTGCTGACTTCAAAAATGTATACCATATGATGTCTAATGTGAACAATTTATGAGAAAAATAAATAAAAAAGCAGGAAAACTGGATCGAGAAATATTTTATCTACTCTATCTCATATTATGTATAACTTTTTAGTTTGTGAAAACTGTTATTATAGATAGCAGTGCGTGAAGGATCTAAAGTGTGCGTGACGTAACAATGTACATATTTTAAATGAGATTTATTTTTCGCACTGTTTTTGGCACACTTTCATATAATCAAATATCCTTAACTTTCGCGTTGTCATGGTGATGACATATGAGCAATAAATTACTACAAAAGTTTTGACAGTTTTGTGGTTTGAAAGAAGTTAGAATTTTTAAATGTCAAAGTTCTAAAAATTGTAGAATAGAAATAAATTGCAGTGACGAAGAGATACAAATTTTATTTGTTTATCGTAGATAAAATATTGTATGAAACTGTGCGTGAAGTACTTTTTGCGAACTTACGAGATGTATAGCACTCGCTCCGCTGTCGCTCGTGCACTAAACATCGCGTGCGTTAGCAAAAAGCATACTTCACGAACTGTTTCATAATTAACTATATTTTTTAACAATTTTATTACAAACATATAGAATGAACATTTGACTACCACAAAGGATACCGCACACATCTTATTTAAAATATAATGTGACACAAATGAAATCAAATTTACATGAATATATTGGTCCTGAAATTTAACTCATCTCATACCAATGCGACAACTCTGAATTTTGCTAATTAGGGCGTAAACTGTAATTAAAGTTTATCGAAATCGCATTTTTAAAGTCATTCATAAATAATATTAGTCTAGCGGCTAATGAAAACAGTCTACCTACCATCAGCTTATGCCGATTAGAGGCATTACAACTGACCAAATTATACCTACTTTATGATCAATAAATATAGAATAAGATAAGAGTAAAGCTCTGTCTTAATTCCTCAGAAAGATTTATGGATTAAGCGAACTACAAAATATTTTTTCTCTCGTTGACACACGTACAGGGTTATTCACTATATTTTGACCCCCCTGTAAACTGCTTTTTTTACAGAATTAGAAAAAAATACATAATACAAATGTTATTCGACTTTTAAATTATGATCTTTTGACATATATAGCATACTAGTGACGTCATCCATCTTGGAGTGATGAAGTAATCGACTATTTTTCTGATTAAAAAAATAGTCGATTACGTCATCACGGCTAGATGGATGATGTCACTAGTATGATATGTATGTCAAAAACTCATAATTTAAAAATCCAATAACTTTTGTACTTTACATTTTTTTCTAATTCTGTAAATAAAGCAGTTTACAGGGGACTCAAAATATAGTGAATATCCCTGTACATTCCCATTTTAAATTGAGATTTATTTTTATCAATTTACGCTCTTATTATTCAAAACACAGAGTTGGCGCAATGATGTGAAATTACTGTAATTTCAAGACCAATCTATTCATGTAAATTTTATTTCATTTGAGTGACATTATTTTTTGTTTCAAAAGATATGTGCGGTGTCCTTTTAATAATAATTATGTATTCAAAAATACTTTTGTTAAAATTTTCAATAAATATTGATAAAATATTTGATAGTGAAAAGTTCAATATACATAAATGTTTGTAATAAAATTGTTAAAAACATAAAAATTTTTCAATCCACTTCTCTTGCTTTTGTATTTATTTTTATCATAACCTAATCACTTTAAGCATCATGTGTTATACATTTTTGAAATCAGTATAAAGAGGAGAATCGTAATATCAAAAAGGTGGAAGTACTTAAAAAAATAAGGGATGATTCGGGGGTGAGAGGGTGTCTTTTCCGGCAAGCTTAAATATGGCAACGTCTTCCCCTTCAAATATTATTTGACGTGTTTTTGAGCTTTCTGAGAAATCCTTGTATTAAATATAGCTAAAAAATGGTTACATTCAATGTGAAAAACTTGAATTCCGCTCGCCAAGGTCTGAAAAATATCTGAATCAACATTGCGGAACGTTTTACTGTACTGTAAATGAAAGCTAGGACAAATAATCTCCGGACAAATAATCCCGGACAAAAAATCCCCACATATTATCCCTGGCCCAAAAATCCACACAAATCTTCCCCACAAAAAATTCGGGACAAATAGTCCCCACAAATTTTTTTGGACAAAATATTCCGACAAAAAATCACCAAGAAATAGTTGCTGACGAATAGTTTTTTACTGTATGAAAACAATTGAATTTTTTTTAATTAAATTACACTAATTTCAATTCCAATGCCAAAACCACTCATTTCGAGGAAAGTTATTTACATTTTTTCAATTATTTTGACATTTTTGGGCGCTATTGGAAACAAATTTTGTGGGAATTACTATTCGATTTCCGGTTTTAAGGAAACGTCATTATTGAGGATCTGTGTGCATCCATGAAAAATTTTTGCGCTATTAAGAATGTTTAGCTTTAGCTAAACGCAGAACACAGGTTTTTGGCATAGCTTTTGAAGCAGGTTTTTGAAATGTTGCTTGCATTGAAACTGATTACTAAATATTTTTCGCTATTACTAAAAAGGTTACTACCAATTATACGCCGAAGAAATAGTTGGGGACTACCAGTGTGATTTCAGGCCTTGAAGATCGACTGTTGATCAAATATTTACTATTAGACAAAGGCTTGAAAAGTATTGGGAGTATAATCAAGGAGTGTATCAGATTTTTGTAGATTTCAAACAGGCTTACGATTCAATTAATCGTCCAACACTTTGGAATGTAATGGTCGAGCTGGACGTGCCCAAGAAATTAACTGCGGTAACTCAAATGTGTGTAAGTAACTACTTTGCGCAAGTTAGAATAGGGGAAAAATATCAAATGCTTTCTGCGTAAATTCTGGACTAAGACAGGGAGATCCGTTGTCCCAATTGTTGTTTAACCTAGCCTTAGAATATGTCATGCGAAAAATTTATCCAAAAATCAAACCAGACATAGCTGCTCAGGAAGAGGCCAGATACGACAAAGTTTTTAGGACGGCCTAGAAAAAGGTGAAAAGATGCAGTCAGAGAAGATCTGGATAAAATGGAAGTGAGACTAAAAAGGAAATTATGATGACTACATATGTTTGACGTTAAATTTACAAAAATGAATAGTTTTTTCGAATTACAATCATGATTTTGTATTTCAGGACCAGTAGTTATCATCACGAACAGGCAATGTTTTAAACAGAGATAATTAAAGCAGTGGGAGCAAAAGGTTCTTCCCAAAGAGTATTCCTCATATTGTAACGGTCTCGAAAGCGCTGACGTCTTACCTTGTACCCTGTATGTATAAATAGATCGTTCCCAGCATTAAATAAATGTGATGGTTTTTCGTTAAAAGCATGTTTGTGTCACAGAGAACAACGGTTGAAATTCTCACATTATCGATATTGTGTTTACGTTCTGCTCGGAATGTTATCTGGTAGTGTCTCAATATTGTTTATTTTAGAGGCCCGCCGACAAAGAGCCTATCGTTAGAGGCGACTCTGAAACTGGACTTAGTTGATATAAGTTCCCAACTATATCAAATTACTACACCTGCGATAATGCAAAACAACCACTTTTGGTGTAAACCGAGAAACTTTGAATGAATGTTGTGAGTAGAAAGGAAGCCACTTCAGGACACTTTGACCTTTGAACCCTAGCGATACAACATCGAGCGTGACTGTCGATGCAGCAGACCGCGTGACTCCGGCGTGGGTGACGTGAATGATGTGACGTGTGCGACGTGACGTCAGTGGGGTGACTTGTCGGGACTTGTCGGGTGACGTCAGGGGGTGACTTGACGGGACTTGTCGGGTGACGTCAGTGGGCCACAGACCGATTAATTATTTTATTTATTTGTAATTATTTGTTAGTCCTTATAATAGTCTAAAGTATGTCAATAACCATTAATATTAAACAAAAAATATTTCCTTACGGGGGACACGAACCAAGTACTAGGGCATCCGTTACTAGATAACAATTCCGCTAACCCACGCAAACGCTTGCTAGACACGGGTAATATAAGGTATAAATAAAAAACAAATAGGTAAGTAAAAATTGTAAAGAAAATTACTACATACTTAAATGTATTATAAAATTAATATATTCCTAAATTTTAGAAGAAACATTCGTAAATAGGTACATTTATACAAAACACAAAAGCATGTAGGTACCTACAAATATTTACTACTGTATATGAAGAAGCTGCTGTAACAGGACAAAGGGATATTAATCTTCTAAGCAGCTCAATGTACAGAGACATGCGAGATATCGCGTGACAACCTATAGCGAATAGATGAAAAATCAAACACATCATACCGTATGTCATCCTCACATTATGACCAAACCACCGAACGTGTCTAAGTATAGGTACCTACACGGCTCTAGTCTCTCACACATACACACAAATGACCTACAATATTCCTATGTAATTATGGGTATTAACCAGTGGATTCTTACAGTATGACCAAACCAACAAACATCCACTGTAATATTATAAGTCAATATACAATATTATTTTTTGTGATTTAATCAATGAGCATGAAACAGTCTTACAGTATAGCCAAATAATCAAAAAGTATCTTACTCGATAAAGGTATCATCTGAACGATTACTGCTCGACAAGGATCTTATATGTACGATCACTACTATACATAGGTCTCCATTGACCGCGCACAGCTATTATTCTGTATATGCCTATCATTTGTATGAAAATTACTAAATCGAGAGGGTATTGTGAGCTGCATACTTTATTTTATCTACGACAATTAAGTTGATACTCTCCAATGAACGTACATTACTATACTCCGCTATTATTCTGTATATGCCTATCATTTTTATGAATATTACTGAAGTATTGTGATTTGCATACTATATTTTATCGAACATCTTCGATAAGAAAGATATGTTGGTCATAGACGGTTCTTCGATAGCTATCAGGCAACAATTTTCCCCTGATCATGTTTATAAAACATACGGAATGCACTGTATATACTAACCCAAGCTGACAACATACTTTGCAGATATGGATCACGATCAGCTTATAGGTTTATGTACAATTCCCTTCGTAAAGGTACACAGGCGTGCATCCGCGCGGGATAAAAGTCGACCATCCTTTTTATACTCCCAAGAGGAGGAGGACCATCAAATATTCGACATTACAATGTGTCATGGCGAGAAAATAAAATTATATACAGTATAGAGTATATGTAGGTAGAATAATACAGAGTAATAACGAAAAAAAACTTATGTTAATGTACAAAAACTGTATCCAACAGTATTGTCGTAAAGAAAAGGGACGTCGTAAAGGTTATACCATCTAAATAGCTTAATTTGGCGAAACATGTGATACATCGCTGTTGACATTTACGTGACAGTGGACTGTCATGTAAATGACACGTCCTGTGTTACACGACAATTTTAAAATATTGATTTGACAGACCAATACTTGACGGCTGCGGCAAAGAAGAAGTTGACATGACAAACGAAAAGAAGAAGAAGAATTGACAGATTTTTGATTATTTGTTGTTAAGTCCTTACAATAGTCTAAAATACGTTAATATCCATTATTATTAAACAAAAAATTATTATTATACGGGGTGAAAAAAAACTAAGGTTGTTAAATATTATTGATTTTAACAAATGCTCTTGTACATGTTTATAAAATTTAATCGAATAGAAAGATTACGATTTAGAAATTTTACATCTCTTTCCAAGGCCTACCCAGGAGGCAATAAGTCAACATTCTATGGCATATTCAAGAATATGGCATATTGAAGATATGCCATCCAATATTGATTTACTGGAGATGTTTTAAGGCCTCGTTAAGATTCCCTGTCATATGTCTCAATATACAAAGCATAGAAAGACTTGAAACAGGCCTACGTCGAATGTATTTTGTTACCCCCAATCGTACTTTGTTTATTTAGAAATTGCTTATAAGCAGCGTATGGCTCATCATTAAATATCTTTTAATGATCTGCTGAGTATCTTTTGTACCAGGTGGCTGTACGAACACTAGATCATAACTTAATAAGAACGGTTCATTAACTAGCCAGTGACTCATAACAGATATCTTTTATGATTTGATGAATGAGCGTCTTTTAAGATTTTTTTTGTTGTATTTTTTTTTTTTTTTTTTTGTATAGAGAAGGCCGTGTTTAGTTCAAGGCTACTACTTTTATGTAGTCTACCACTGACTAAATAGTACTGTTTCCTGCATTATACACAGTATCAGAGATTAAAGCATTTTTTTTTACACTGAAATATGCAAATATTCTTCGTAAACAAAACGTGAAAGGGGAAACATGAAAACATACAAAAATACAGTAACTCTGTAAATATTTTTTTTAAATGGAAAATAAAATAAACATTGCCAAACTTTAAATAACGTCGAATTTTAACATTGAAAACAAGATGATATTCTGAAATTTTGAATATTGCCGATGTTTTAATTTGAATGATAATTTTCCAAACAATTCATTTTACAAAAAAAGTAATTATCGAGGCATTTTTAAGATTTGAATGTCAAATTTCGTATCTTTAAGCTGTATGTAAGCATTGGAACTGGCAACATTTTCAATTTGTTCTAACAACTTTGCCATATTGCCATCTGCACTAGTGCGTGTAGAAATAGGGTGATTAAAATTGTCATTTAACGCCACAATACGAATTCTGTCACCCTTTTTGCCTTTTTATATCGTTAAGAGCAGACTCTAATTTATTTTTCAAAGATTCTTGATTAAGGCCACCACCTACATAGTTTTCACAGCATAGTTGAAAAGTGCACTGATGAGCATTAAATTTTTTAATTTCTCGCTGATTTATAATATTTACAGACCACATCTTGGCACGTGTGTACTCTATGACTGTTCGACTGTGAATGACGAGATTTTGTAGTGTGAGTTAAATATATCTAAGATGTTTTGAAACCTAGAGGCTGCGTATCCAGAAACTCATTATTGTGTACAATCTTCCTTTTTTTGTAGTCCATCTTGAATGTCTTTGACACCCTCTTTCTGGTTACAATGTCTTTACTGTGGACATCACGCCCTATTTGGTCATATTGTAATGTGATTTGCTTGTAGGGATCGTGTATGATGTCACTCATGGCTGAGGCATTCAATACTAAGCTGTTCTCGTAGTTTAGAGTGAAGCCTTTGATTTTAGTCACCTCTTTGCCCTTGACTGTTTTGTAATAATAACTTTTAGGGCCAGTTGCCTGCCATTCCACAATATAATCATCAGCAGGTAACTCGTCACTCCATTCACCCAGCAAATCCCCTGTTGCAACAGTGTTTAGACCGTCATCAATATAAACAACGGAGTCTGTATCGAAATAAGCTACAGCCTCTCCTAACCTGTCAATCATCTCGTACAGTCTTAGACGAGCGTTACTGGTCGTAAATAATGCCACAAGAATATTCGTAGATGTAGGGTCTTCCACAAATACGTCTTTATAATCGTAAGTGACCTGTGCAATATTATCATTAATAAATATGGCATTTGTTATAATGATCTTATCGTCCACCAAAATTTCGTACCATCTTTTGAGGTCAACAACATACTCTGTCTGTGCCATATTCATCCTTTGCCCAAATTTACCCCATAAGCTATTCAAACATATTTTAGCGACTGCTCGTTTCCAGGATTTGGGGCAATTTTAGCCAGATCCAAGTCTAGACCCATTTGCTCTTTTACAACCCGAGCGTATTCTTCGTTTGAGGCATACGTATGTGGACTAGTTTCTAATTTTATCTTCATAAAATCTTCGACGTAACCCTTGAAGAAATCTGTTGAGGTTTGATTAAAATGCCAAACCTCGTAAATTTTTATTATTTTATACCCCTTTTCCAGCGCTTTATTAATTTCTAGAGTTGTCCATGTACCTGTTAATACTCTTTCAGATACAGTATGTGTGCATTCTTCAGGCCTATCCATTACACACTGGTTACATAGAGGAAACATTAATTTGTCAGTTTTGACAGGCAGGACAGGGTGATATAAATTGGTAGGTGGCAGTATTTGGCAATGTATCAGACCAAACCAAATGGGGTCATAAGATTCAGGTGCATGTATTTTAGCAGGGTGGCCAACGGGGTAGCGGTCATAATACTGTACAGTTGGATACAGTGATACAATATCTATATATCTAAGCTTTTTCTCTGTCACATTTAGCTTTATGGCGTTTGTTCGCCCTCCAAAGAATGCTTCACGAGGCTTTAAAGGTTCAGCAATTTGTGGGTTTGGGGCATTTTTGCATTCTTTTGATATTAGCCACTCACATTCCCAAATTTCGACTAAGTTGTAACCTGCTTCTTTTATTTGTTGGCTCTTCGTACAGTTTTTTCGTATAAATCACTCATTGTTTCATTATTAACGTGGTTTACTGTATTAGGTGCAAAACAAGTAGGGCAACCATGCCAAAAGCAACCGTGGTACTGGTACACAGTATTCGACCCTTTAGAGAAACCATCAACTTTAGCACCACAAATTGTAACTTCACCACCATTAAGAGCATGCTGTAGGTTAGAGAACTGACTTAACCATTTTATCGAAGCCAGGCTATACGTCTCCTTTATTTCCTGCTTTACAACACCAATAGTGTTTGGTTGCAGATATTTGGATCTATATATAGCCATGCAAACACTGGCAATGGTCAGATATTGGAATGGGTCTATGTTAGCAATCCCCAAAAATTCCTTACGAAATTCCAAGCACCCGCGTCTCAGAATATCTACATCTGAATCACAGTAAGCATGTAGATCCCTTTGTAAATCAAACTCATCATTTTTATGTGCCTCATGCCATTTTAAAAATTCATCTCTTTTTTGGGTTTTCATTGTGTTGGGCCCATAGTACTTAACATCTGGTAAGCATCCTTTATAATATTGGTTTACAGGAGTATTAAAAAAGTGGGGAAAATACCATTTTTTAGCCTCTTTTAGTCCAAATGTTGTAGGAAAATTTTCCAGAGGACCACTTACGAAATTAGAGCTGTCTATTATTCTCAATTTAATTGCCGGTACTTCTAAGAGCATCAATTTTGTCCCATTATATATTGTGTACGGCTTTATCGTATTTGCCAGACAGTACTTCAAAATAAAATACGAGTCGTAGCACTTAGCATTGTGCGCTATGGCGGTATAATTTCTATGTTTCTCAGAAATTAACCATTTACAAAACTCTTCGTTATCTCTAAAACTAAATTTCTTTCCTTCAAAATCATGGGCAATTATCAAATTTGGAACGTGTACACCTGTGTCTTGCATTGCCTCGTAGTCGAAGAATAAATATTTTTCTGTATACGAGCAACGCCTTATTGGTTCGCCAGATAAACCATTGCATAAGCAGGGTTCTGTGCATGTAACTGCTGTTTTATAATGCTTCCGACAACCCATATTTTCTTCATTACTACTACTATTACATACACACGGTACGCTACAAAATCCTCCTTTGGCAGGTTTCTTTACCATGTAGCACTGATGCGTAGATAATTCTACAAACTGTTTACAGTTTCTGCACATAGAGTAACCACACACATGTTCCTTGGCTCTTTTGCATAATTTATTGCAACTTGTACATTTAAAGACTTCGTTGCACATTGCAGCGTGACTAAGCAAGCAGTCTGCGTTATAACAGAAACGGTTGCATTCTTCACACAGCACTGTATTTTTCGTAGTTAAGGCATGCTCATGATTTTTGCAAATTGTACACAGTGGTGCTTTCTTGCACTTGTGTTTGTTTTTATTATCGTAGGGCGTGTCGCATGTGGTACAATAAAAATGGCTGCCGTACAAACCTTTCAAGCTGTTAATCACGTCAAAGTGATTGCCGTTTTTATATAAATATAATTTGACTGGTCTTTCCACGCCCTCGTATATTATAGTGTTGAAGTTTTCCGCACGAAAATTTTAATTTGTATATCCAACAACTCCTCTACCTTCTTAAAGTCAGCCAAAGTAAATCCGTCAACATAGTAGCCACCCAACAGATTACATAGTTTTTCTGCCAAAATAGTCTGCAGTTTTCGGCCTTTGCGTATAAGGGTCACGTCATTATTTGATAGTTTATGGCCCAAAATTTCACGAGTATGGTATGTAAGAGCAGTTATTATTGATCTTGCACCGCAAAGAGTATCATTGTTGTTAATTTGGGTAATGCTTTTTTTGGTGACCCGGTCCTCTGACAAATTTATCATTCTACGACGACCGCTACCCCTAGGCATCTTAAAAAGCTGAATATCGAATTTTGTGTCTGCTAAACGGACAGTATCGTTGGATGTTAATATATTTTCAAGTTGTTGCAATAAATCTTCCATATTGGCATCGGTAGTCACTTTCGTTGATATAGGGTGATTTAAGTTGCCATTTCGGGCAATTATACGTACTTTGTCCCCATTTTTGTACCCGCCCTGCTTTTTTGCATCAATCAAAGCATCCTCCAGCAGATTTTTTAAATTCTCTTGGTCGTTGCTAAGGGAACCCCCTGTATACTGGTCGCAAGAGAGCTGAAAACTATGCAGGTACGCGCTAAAGGTGGTTATGAACCTACGCTTTACAAATTTTAATGACCAATTTTGAACCATTTCAAAAATTATCAACAAACTAAAATTTCTCAAGAAATATGTACAAATTCAAAATTGAACATGTAATATCTATTTTTCAATAATTCAAAAAAAATTGCAAACTTACGATAAAAGCTGATAAGAGAGCGAGAGAGCAGATAAGAGCACACGTGTAAACGCTAGGAATATCTGAAACAGAATGACGAAAATAATATAATGTTGGTTATTAAATATATTTTATTCGGACGGAAAACTGAATAGCATTATGTTATGTTCAAAAGGCGTCTGAAATGTGTGGATGTGTTCTTGTTCTTCCATAAGAACCAATGTAAGGTGCTGCATGTAAGACATTTATTGAATTTGGTTCCATTTTTCCCCTATTTATGCTACAAGAGATACAAGGAAGTGTCAATACTACCAAAATATTACTGACACAGTAAGTACTATATACACTGTATAATAAGTATAAATACCAATTTTTAGATGTGAACACCTAAAATTCTTCATTACTCCTCACCACTTTTACTAACAGCAGTACCTCCGAAGTACAGAGGGGTACCTGAGACGTACAGACGTCATCAGAGACACGCTAACAGAAGACACAGCCGGTACCTGAGACGTACAGACGTCATCAGAGACACGTTAAAGGAAGGCACAGACGACCACAGAGACGTACAGACGTCATCAGAGACACGCTAACAGAAGACACAGCCGGTACCTGAGACGTACAGACGTCATCAGAGACACGTTAACGGAAGGCACAGACGACCACAGAGACGTACAGACGTCATCAGAGACACGCTAACAGAAGACACAGCCGGTACCTGAGACGTACAGACGTCATCAGAGACACGTTAACGGAAGGCACAGACGACCACAGAGACATACAGACGTCAGCAGAGACACGCTAACAGAGGGTAACAGAGGATAGCAGAGACGTACAGACGCCATCAGAGACACGGCAACAAAAGGCACAGACGACCACAGAGACGTACAGAGATACAGAAGGGTCAAGATACAAAAGACATGCATATGGAAGGTTCAAAGAAAAACCGTGTTGATGTTCCCACAAGAACTGCTGCAATAGGGGAACGTGATATAGCAAAGAAGCAGATACTTGACGAACTGGAAGAGATATGGTTTCTATATAGCGAACATTGTGGCCCGAACATGCTTGTGAAAGGCCTTGAAATTCTTTCAAAAGCCGACGCTTTAACCGGAAAAGAAGCAGCTGAAATTATAGAAGAACTGAGGTACCTAGATATTATTGACTAATTACAGACACATACTTTAAGAAAACAAGAAATTTTAGAACAACCAAGAAATTTTATAATTTAAGTTCATCTCAACAGAAAAGACATCCGACCTTCAAGAATAAATATACTAAAGTTCTGTGTTTTATACATATTAATTTTTAACAAATAAAATATTGAATTTATTTAGTGTACCTTTTATTATCTACATACCAATTCATCGGTTAAACACGTCACTACCTTTAAAAGTAGCGATGACATCACCTATCCTAACTGGCTTTAACAGCCTCAACTATAAAAAATATTAGAAGTCACAGATGTTCATAGAGATTATCGAGGATATTTGAGACATAAAGCATCCCATGATAAATTTAATAAAATTATCAAACCTTTGTTTAAAAATGAGCAACCACATCATCGAGACCGCTTTGAAAATACACAAAAAAAATAAGAAAAACGTCGTAATAGTGATGAGCCATCTGCTCTACAATTTAAACAGCGCACAGACATATAATATGAGACACCATCGTTTAACCGTTATGCCTTTAGATGTATGGATGAAAATGTTAAAATAAATCATCTAGAACGTCTAGTCTTTAATTATTAACTTGTATTAATAGCTTTAATTATTACAACATACTAGTATGAAAAATAAAAAAAAAACGCATAATGTTTCTATATACTAACCCAATGCAGCATTAAGATTGTCAATTGGTAGAAAACTTGCTACTCACACATAAAAACAGAGAGAAATAGAAAACAGTAATCCACTATTATTAAAGCAGAGCAGACGGGAAATTCTTTGGACGTAATTATTTTAAAACTACATAGATAAAAGAAACACAAGTACATAGAAGGCCTACACAAAAAAATGAGGAGAGAGAAATAGAAGTCAAAATTATTAAAGCACAGTAGACGTGAATTTTTTTTTGCACGTAATTATGTTAAAAATACATAAAACAACCACAAAAGTACATAATACTAACACAATAACTTATTTAAAAAATATTTAAAACATGAAACACAAGTACACAATAAATACGCATAAAAAAAATGTTTAACAAATGAACAACAAAAATCGCTTACCTTGATTCAATATTTATCACTACACTGCGAACTTACTAGCGAAACGTTCAGATGCTAACTATAGCTCGGACACAATTGGTTATACTCAATTATTACTTTACGCTTGTCAGAAACTCTATGAACTGACTATCCTCCGATTTCTATTTATATAGTAGGTTAATCTGATGACGCATTAAAATTTACATGTATGTACTTGCAGGATTCTTTGAAACGGCATGTGCATATTATGGCTAGAGTTTGCGGTTTTGATTTCCGTTATTAATGCGTCGTGTAGAATGTGTTGTGTCATAATAATGAAATCGTATACTAAAAAATATAATTGATGCTTTTTTTTTGCGGTCATTGCCATACATTCTTGCTAATCTTACACGACTCATTAAAATGCAATATTAGACATGTGAATATTATTTCTATAAGTTGCAGTTTTAATTTCCGTTATTGAAATTTGCAAGGTGTTTCTGACGATGTTGCAAAAATATAATCGTTGCTTTTTTGCGGTCATTGCCCTACATTCTTACTATTGCGATATTATGTTACAGGTGTAATATGATACTGTTTCCGCTGGCACATTCGTTTTGTGTGACTAATGAAATTCTATTTAATACTAGTATTAGATGTGAATTTTATGAATAATGAACTAGTATTTAATTTCTTCTTCTTCTTTGTGTCAAGCCATCTGTCAATTCTTCTTCTTTTCAGTTTGTCATGTTGTTGCCAATTCTTCCTCTTCTTTTAGTTTGTCACGTCTACTTCTTCTTCTTCTTTTCGTTTGTTATGTTATTGTCAATTCTTCTTCTTCTTTTCGTTTGTCAATTCTTCTTCTTCTTTTCATTTGTCATGTTATTGTCAATTCTTCTTCTTTTCGATTTTTCAATTATTCGTCATTTTGTTGAGCCATTGTCATTTCTTCTTTTTGTTTGTCATGTTGCTGTCAATTCTTCTTCTTCTTTTCGTCTGTGTTGTTTGTCAATTCTTCTTCTTCTTTCCGGTTTGCCACTTCTTCATTGTGTTGAGCCATTATCACTTCTTCTTCTTTTCGTTTGTCATGCGGTTGTCAATTCTTCTTCTTTTCGTTTGTAACGTCAACTCCTTCTTTGCGGTTTGTCAATTCTTCTTCATTGTGTTGAGCTATTGTCACTTCTTCTTTTCGTTTGTCACATCAATTTCCTCTTCTTAGTGGTCTGTCAATTCTTGTTCATTGTGACAATTCTTCTTTTTTAAAATTTGTCACGTCAACTTCCTCTTTACGATCTGTCACTTCTTCATTGTGTCGAGTCTTCTTCTTTTTTCGTTTGTCAATTCTTCGTCTTCTTTTCGTTTATGTTGTTGTCAATTCTTCTTCTTCTTTTCGATTTGTCAATTATTCTTCATTCTCTTGAACTATTGTCACTTCTTCTTTTCGTTTGTCATGCTGTTGTCAATTCTTCTTTTTCTTTTCATTTGTCATGTTGGTGTCAATTCTTCTTCTTTTCGTTTGTAACGTCAACTTCTTCTTTACGATTTGTCAATTATTCTTCATTGTGTTGAGCTATTGTCACTTCTTCTTTTCGTTTGTCACGTCAATTTCCTCTTCTTAACGGCCTGTCAATTCTTGTTCATTGTGTCAATATATACATTATAAACATGATCAGGGGAAATTGTTGCCTGATGGCTATCGAAGAACCACCTATGACCAACATATCTTTCTTATCGAAGATGTTCAATATCAACCTGTAAAAACATAATATTACCCACTTACCGTAGATAAAATATAGTGCGCAAATCACAATACTTCAGTAATTTTCATACAAGTGATAGGCATATACAGAATAATGGCGGTGTATGGTAATGTACGTTCATTGGAGAGTATCAACTTAATTGTCGTAGATAAAATAAAGTATGCAGCTCACAATACCCTCTCGATTTAGTAATTTTCATACAAATGATAGGCATATACAGAATAATAGCTGTGCGCGGTCAATGGAGACCTATGTATAGTAGTGATCGTACATATAAGATCCTTGTCGAGCAGTAATCGTTCAGATGATACCTTTATCGAGTAAGATACTTTTTGATTATTTGGCTATACTGTAAGACTGTTTCATGCTCATTGATTAAATCACAAAAAATAATATTGTATATTGACTTATAATATTACAGTGGATGTTTGTTGGTTTGGTCATACTGTAAGAATCCACTGGTTAATACCCATAATTACATAGGAATATTGTAGGTCATTTGTGTGTATGTGTGAGAGACTAGAGCCGTGTAGGTACCTATACTTAGACACGTTCGGTGGTTTGGTCATAATGTGAGGATGACATACGGTATGATGTGTTTGATTTTTCATCTATTCGCTATAGGTTGTCACGCGATATCTCGCATGTCTCTGTACATTGAGCTGCTTAGAAGATTAATATCCCTTTGTCCTGTTACAGCAGCTTCTTCATATACAGTAGTAAATATTTGTAGGTACCTACATGCTTTTGTGTTTTGTATAAATGTACCTATTTACGAATGTTTCTTCTAAAATTTAGGAATATATTAATTTTATAATACATTTAAGTATGTAGTAATTTTCTTTACAATTTTTACTTACCTATTTGTTTTTTATTTATACCTTATATTACCCGTGTCTAGCAAGCGTTTGCGTGGGTTAGCGGAATTGTTATCTAGTAACGGATGCCCTAGTACTTGGTTCGTGTCCCCCGTAAGGAAATATTTTTTGTTTAATATTAATGGTTATTGACATACTTTAGACTATTATAAGGACTAACAAATAATTACAAATAAATAAAATAATTAATCGGTCTGTGGCCCACTGACGTCACCCGACAAGTCCCGTCAAGTCACCCCCTGACGTCACCCGACAAGTCCCCCCCTGACGTCACCCGACAAGTCCCGACAAGTCACCCCACTGACGTCACGTCGCACACGTCACATCATTCACGTCACCCACGCCGGAGTCACGCGGTCTGCTGTAGTCACGCGCGATGTTGTATCGCTAGGGTTCAAAGGTCAAAGTGTCCTGAAGTGGCTTCCTTTCTACTGTTGTGTATTTCTTCCCATTGGTCCAAAAAGATTCTTTTATTGGTAGAAGAAATATTTGATTTCTTTTGATTTGATAAAAATTCGATGATCATGAGATGGGAGGGCATTTCTTTGTTTGGAACAGGAGTCTTGTCTTTAATTAAGACGAGAGAAGGAGTTGAGTTTATTCTGTTACTTTTGTGTGTTTTTTTTTTGGTTCTTTACCAAAGTTAGGCTCAGATGGAATCTGATTCCTTAGTGAAAATATAAAAAAAGAATTTGGTTACAGTAAAATACCTTATCAGTATGTTTTTGTGTCGAGTTCCTGTGGATTAAATGGAACAGTGTCTGCTGTAGTGGCACGGCGTAGAGTATGCCTTTTTCAAGAATAACTTAACTCAAGCTTCGCGGGACGTGATTCCCAACCTTTTAATTAAAAATCGATTGGTTAACAAACACACAATTTTGCTATGTTCGAGCGAACAATGAATCATTAATTTGTTGAAGTGCTTCATTAACCCGGCAGTGGTGGCTATATGAGATTTTCTCTCACGGTTTCAGAAAATTGCACACAACTTTTTTTCGGGGAATAGTCTCCCAGCTATCCTTTCTTGACAATCTAATAGACTCGTCCGCTCAGATAGTGACTCAATTGACGTAGTATCATCAGATTTCTGAGTCAATGCGCTTTATGTGAGAGATTCTCTCATCGAGCGACCACCGGCGCCACCAACTGTGTATAAACATTAATTTTATTTTAGCACTTAAAACCTGAAATAATGTAAAAAAAATTGTAATTATTGTCATCAACCAATTTATCCAGAGCATTCTTGTTATACATACTTGTGTGCTGTGCCGTAAATTATGAAGAAACGGAGATTGATTAATATTGGTTAATTCCGATTTTTTTTTGCATTTTATCATATTATTATCTATATTATGCTATATTATTATATTCTTATTATTATTTAATAAAAAAAGTTTAAAATCTGTTTAAAAAATTTTATTTTGTAAAAAAGGCAAAAGTTGCCAAAAGGCAAATGCCGGGTTAAAAATTATTTAATAGACCGGGCAGTATCGTCGCCCCCGCTGACGAAATTATTCCGATTTGATTTTTTTGCACAAACTTACTTAAAAAGAGGTCCTTACAACATATCCACAGGGTGCCGGGCGGTGATGTGGTCGAAAAATTGTTTGAACAATTTTTTTAAACAAATTCACAAAAATAATTTTTTCATTTGGAATAAAATTTTTTTAGATAAATTGGCTTATTCCGAGCAAAAAATGTCTCTTGTCATTTTTTTCCAAAATTGATTGGTGTCGAGTTATATGCGATTAAAAATTTGAAAAATGCGAAAATGGCCATTTTCAAGGCTTAATAACTCGATTAAACATTATTATTATGAAATTCAAAAAGTCACCAAATCAAGGTTCAAATCCCTTCTTCAAGGTCCTGAAGAGATTTTTGTCATTATTTTATTAGAAAGCTGTTATTTTTAATTATTAACAATTAGCGCTATAGTCCAGGATGTATCGTCGCCCCCGTTAGTGAAATTATTGCGACTCCATTTTTTGCAGAGACTTACCTAAAACGAGGTCATTATAACATATCCACAGGGTGCCGGTCGGTGACGTGGTCGAAAAATTGTTTAAACAATTTTTTTAACAAATTCACCAAAAAAATTTTTCCACTTCGAAAAAATTTTTTTTAGATAATTTGGGACATTTTGAGCAAAAAATGTCTCTTGTGACTTTTTTTTAAAATTGATTGTTGTCGAATTATACGCGATTTATAATTTAAAAAATGCGAAAATGGCCATACAACTCGATAACAATCAATTTTAGAGAAAAATCACAAGAGACCTTTTTTACTCAGAATAACCCAAATTATATAAGAAAAATCGTTCGCAATAAAAAAAAATATTTTTGTGAATTTGTTAAAAAAAATTGTTTAAACAATTTTTTGACCACGGCACCGCCCGGCACCCTGTGGATATGTTATAAGGACCTTGTTTTGAGTAAGTTTCTGCAAAAAAATGTAATCGGAATAATTTCACTAACGGGGGCGACGGATACATCCTGGACTATAGCGCTAATTGTTATTAATTAAAAATAACAGCTTTGTAATAAAATAATCACAAAGATCTCTGCAGGACCTTGAAGAAGGGGGTTGAAACTTAATTTGGTCGCTTTTTGAATTTTATAATAATAATGTTTACTCGAGTTATTAAACCTTGAAAATGGCTATTTTCGCATTCTTCAAATTTTTAATCGCATATAACTCGACAACAATCAAGTTTAGAAAAAAACGACAAGAGACCTTTTTTGCTCAGAATAAGCCAATTTATCTAAAAAAAATTTGTTCGAAATTCAAAAATTATTTTTGTGAATTTGTTTAAATAAAGTTTTTTAAACAAATTTTATATGTGTGGATATGTTATAAGGACCTCTTTTTGAGTAAGTTTGTGCAAAAATATCGAATCGGAATAATTTCGCTAGCGGGGGCGACGATACTGCCCGGTCTATAAGCATTTGCCTTTTTTTTAATAAAAAACACTATGGAATTTTATATTTTCGTCAAATAACAATTTGTGCAATAGTACTCTAGAAAAGAAAATGGAATATGTCAGTGAAGTGTTGGTGTCGAGAAAAGGTGCTGAACGACAAGGGCTACACGAGTTCGAGCCGACGCGCGACGGTACAATTCCAAGATCACCAGATATTTGTAACGAACTGTTTTATTCCTTTTCTTTGAACATTTAAACACACGAAGGACATTTTTATTAATTAATTGTCAATTCAGTTTTGCCTTTTCTAACTATTTTTTTTTCTATAAATAAACGATGATTATGTTTAAACTTGTATAAGTCTTTTTCTTTTTGCACAATATATCTCTGACCTTTATTTTCAGAAAAGCAGACAGACTACCTATGGCAGTAATGGTTACTGTACCGACCTATATCTAATTTAAATGACATTTCAAGAATTTTTTTTATTAATTTTTTGAATAGGCATATGGCAGTATATTTAATTTGTTGATGGCGCCCATTAATTAATACTTTTTAATATTAAATGTTACTTCAAGAACTTAATTTCCTTGATATCTAAGACTGTAGCTTACCGGGGCTTTCCGAAAAGTTACGTACATAGCACAAAGTATATTTAGTATTACCTTTCCAAGGCATGTCTAATTTTGAAAATCGGTTATTAAGTTACCAAAAGTTACCGAGCTCAGAAATATGACTCAATTTCTATTTAAAAAATGGAAAATATTTGTGGATATATATGTACGTATGTATGTATGTATGTATGTGTGTGTAAAAGTTAAACCGATCTAAATTTTTTTTCTGTGTTTGAAAAGGGGATCAGGGCAGATTCAGAACCGGTATAGTTTGTGACTTTTGACCACCCATAAGCATATATAGGACTTGGTAGGTACCAAGCGGCATATTTTTGGGGGTATATATCGTCGGTATACTGCGAAAACCAGATAAATGACAAATTTTAAAACATTGAGTTAAGCATACCAAAATTCTCAGCTGTTTACGTTCTACATACAGGTAAAACCCAATAAATGATACGACTTACCATTCTGCAGATAATTTGTGTAATAAACAAATAAGTTACACCTAACGAACTTTTCTTTTTGAAATAAAACAATATATCGCTACTTACTTCCATAAAATCAAAGTTCTGTTGCATTTAAAACTAACTAAGCGCACATATATATTTGCCGGACAACAATATATTTCTACTACTGTATATATGCCATATTCAGTAAAAAGGTGATAACTGTCTTTAATACAGTGTGATTTATTTTGATTTACAGGTAAAACCAGGTAAGTGATCGCACCTCGATCTTAAATTTAGGTTTAATCAGCTAGGTCTCTTAATTATTTCAAACTAATGATAGAATATTATTTCTGATATATGCATCTTTCACTAGCATATCGAATATAAAACACAACTGGTATGCTTAATTCAAAATAAAGCACTAAACTTTAAAAACGTTTTTTCTCGATTTCGGTATTTCGGCATTTATCTGGTTTTCGTAGTATACCGACGATATCTTCGGTTTAAGAAGAGACAAGAGACCCGAAAATACACCAAATCAATAGTGTTGAGTTAAGCTTTCAAATGGTGTCTAAGCCGTCAAGATCACACATACACACGGCTCAGTATAGTCGAAAAACTGAAAAAGTAAACTTTAAAAATTTTAGTTTTTCGACAATTACTTAAAATTTCAACTTACGAATTGCGCTAATAACTGAGCGTTTGTAGAAGAACTCTAGACGAATCTAACGGTGTATAACCCATATCCAGGAATATTTGAATTTTTAAGTTATATGCCTCATAAATGTGATGAAATCTATTTCCTGTGGGAAAAACGGTTTTTCTAGCTCAACAATTCCTGTAATAGTTTCAGTTATCATACTTGACCTTAGATGCATCAGATACTACTTGTCAATACGTTTCAAACTCATGTTTAGTGATCAGAATCGGTTAAGCCGTTTAGAAGTTATTAAACTACAAAAGTATAATCCAATTAACAATTATTCCCGAAATGGTTTATGTAGTTATAGTGGTTACGACGCTAAATCTGATCTCGCAACGGGCAATTCGAGTTCATTTACCGGCCATCCCAACATTTTGTTTTCAATCTATTTCGAATAAAAAAAAATCTAGTGTACATTCGATGGACACTAGACCATTTAGGAGATAATGCGACAAAGGCGACCATTTATAAAGCTTAACGTGTAATCAAGAAACATTGCATTCAACTTCATACGTTTAATTTATAAAAAACTTTGAAAAGCTCCTGATACAAGAATCAAAAACCGCTAAACGCCGTAAAAATGAGTGGCGCATACAATATTTCAGCTACAAAAGATCTGGTATGAATATTACGTGGCGCGAAAATGTATTTTCGTTTTGATGCAAAAAAATTCTAGTTTTATTTTAAAAGATTTTTTCACAATATTTGCTAAATTTGAAGTAAACGCGTCACAAAAGAGTTTCAAAATGCAAACTGTATCAAAGTTAGTCTTCTGTGGCGCGTTTTACTACAAATTGAGCAAAAATATTATGACAAAATCTTTTAGAATAAAACTAGAATTTTGTTTTGCATCAAAACGAAAATACATTTTCACGCCACGTAATATTCATATCAGATCTTTTGTAGCTGGAATATTGTATGCGCCACTCATTTTTACGGCGTTTAGCGGTTTTTTATTGTTGTATTTTAAACGTTCTTATACAATTCTGTTATTCTTGTAGGTATATTTAATCATTGATTGAAATTATACTAGAAACAAGTAATTGGACTTAGTAAGTTCTAGGTTTTCTCCCAAAGTAATCGAAAGTAGAACTGACTGGAAGTCGATATTTGAACTCGTAGTTGTAACTTTTCGTCGATTGATATACGATTTTACTAATTTTGAGTCATATTTACTAAACTTTTGTCATCATTGTTAAAACAAAAATAACTTCAAAACCGGAATTAAAGATTAAAACTCAACTTTTCAATACGTTTCGATTAATGTGTTACATGTACTATTTCTGAGATTGTAATGGCATGTCGCAAATATGTCTGTAGTTAATGCCTTCTGGTTCAAATTAATTAAAAAGAATAAATACGTCTTCGATATATTATACTTTATTCACTGGTAACGAACAATATGTAAATAATAACAATAATTATTCATAGCGTCTCGACCTCTACATACTAAGTTAATAATTATCTATCTATATCCAATACTGATTCCTCAGCATGTTTTATACCGATCTAAATCATAACAAATATAGTTCAAGTTCACGCATATTAAACATGTGATACAAAACTATAAACTATTGTTTTTATATCTGTTCAATACCCTAAAGGTTAATTAACATCTTATTTAAATTATGATTTATACAGAGGATTCATATTATACTGCATATCTGCCGTTTTTTTTAAGAAAGTACTAAGAAGAGAAGAAGAATATCTGACGACTCTTGCCCTTTTACAAAATGTTTGTTGTTACCTAATATTATTTTCAAAAATTAAATTTTCTAACTATAGACCTAACTATATTAAACCTAGAGTTTAAAGGGTTTCTATAAGCTAACTGTAATCCTAATATCCTAAACATGTATATTATGCTTTTTCCTATTCTAAACCGATTTTGTCTAATACTAAAAAAATGTTTATTATTATCACTAATTCACTTTCTGTTCCGTCTTGCCTTTTAGTCTTTTCTCCATTCACAAATTTACTTCATAAAAGCAGTGTCCACATAAAAACAGTGATTAAACTTATCCGAATTTTTAACATATCCTTATAATGCCTATAAGCATCTCATATAAGCAGGGAAATAATCTAATCTACCAAAATAATTATAAAAATCTCGTATCTAACTAATAAGTCCTAAGCTAAGCTAATATTACTCGAATCAGTTAATAAAAATGCAACCTTTACTCTATTACTTCCTATTTCAGTCTTCTTTCCATTAGTTACTATTTGCCTTAATAACTATAAAATAACGTAACTACAATAAAAATCTAATTTCTGTTGCTGAATGTCTACAAATTTCACTTTTTGTGTGTCTGTTTTCTTAATATCTACCAACACTTATTGTAAGATATTGTCTATCCTTAATTCAAACACTTCCATTTTCCGCGAAAATTTAACCTGAATTCATTATCTACACTTAAAAATAAGTTATTTAAAATTTACGTTACTTTAGAGAAAAAAATTTACAACTTTAATTTTTAGACATAATTCAATGATTAGCTACTTATTTGATATTATTCTTAATTCTGCTTTTTTATTTTGACATTTCTGACAAATTTTATGTCCCTCCTTTCATTTTTCCCACATATTTTAATAAAAAATTATTTTTTTTCTTCTTCTTCTTTTCTGGTACTACAACTATATATTTCTTCATTTTTCTTCATATAATAACATTTCTACAGAGTACATAGTTCATCTTCATATAACAATCATTTGTCATTTAATCATCAATATATCATTCCATAATAAAACATCATAATAATCACTTCCTTTATCTATCCCTCAATGCCTACGTTCGACTAGTCAAAGTGGCTTCACTCGAGAGGACAGTTCCAATTCTTCTACATATTCCATATAACAATCATAGTACTCAATACTAGCCACGAAACCTCTGCATTTTACCTAAATAAAAGCAGGTATAACTTCGTTGCATAGATCAACTTCTTTTACATATTTCACGACCTCAATCCCTTGCTTAAATCCATTGTTTAATCACGATTAATCATGAATAAAATAGGTACCCTTCAAAACACAGAGTGGGTCTCTAATAAGCTTTCAAGCTTCTATACATCACCCATATTAAGCTTCACCCCCCACAATCGCGAATAAAGTTCAGACTAGGCAAAAAATTTAGTGCTATTTATGTGCTCTATTTCGAATTTTGTTGGTCAAACCGTTGACCAGGAAATCGCGTTGAAAGTGGGGGGGTGCAGCTTAATGGCAAGCTGCACCCACCCACACCGAAAAAAGCTCAAACTTCTTGATTTTTTTGGTGAAAAATTTAGTGCTATTTATGTGCTAATTAGTAGCTCTATTCCGAATTTTGTTGCTCAAACAGTTGACCAGGAAATCGCGTTGAAAATGGGGGGGGGGGGGGTCAGCTTAATGGTAAGCTGCACCCACCCACACCGAATAAAGTTCAAACTTATTGATTTTTTTGGTGAAAAATTTAGTGCTATTTATGTGCTAATTAGTTGCTCTAATCCTAATTTTGTTGCTCAAACCGTTGACCAGGAAATCGCGTTGAAAGTGGGGCGGAGCCAGGTTATCATTAGACGCACAACGAAACACTTGTATGTTCATTAAAACAATGAGCAATAAAATCAGATAGAGGTATAATTCGATGGTATGGGCTATTCCGCGAATATACGCCTGTCTTGGATTATCGCGACAACGAATATTGTAGTGTGCAACATAAGAAGTGCGAAAATAAATGGCTCTAATAATTGTTCCAATAAACAACAATGTATTTTGCAATTTATTTCGTTCTATATAATTTGCACAGTAAAATATTCGTTGTCGCGATAATCCAAGACAGGCGTATGTTCGTGAAACAGGGTATACGTGTTCCTTAAATTATTTTAGTACCAAATATGTACGAGCAACTTATTTATTTAACATAGAACAGAGACACATATAGGGCGAAGCAAGGTCAGGTGGGATAAACTAATGCATTTACAAGTTCTACGGTTAGCAACAAAATCGGATACCGATATATTTCGATAGTACCTACGTATCATCATCATCATTATCCAGCCCTTTTCGTTTACTGCTGGACATAGGCCTCCCTCATTTTTGTCCATTGTGCTCTATTTTGAGCACTTTACATCCAGTTTCTTGACATTTTCTTGAGATCGTCAGTCCAACGAGTAGGTGGTCTTCCTCAACTGCTTTTGTCTAATCTCTGCCTCCACTAAAGTAATCTCTTCGTCCACCCCCCATCACTGATTCGGGCGACGTGTCCGGCCCAGTTCAATTTCAGGGTGGCAATTCGGGAAATTGCATCGGTAACTCCTGTCCTTCGCCTTAAGTCTTCATTTCTAACTCGGTCACGAAGCGATAATCTCAGCATTGACCTTTTCATTTTCATCTGGGCTATTTGCAGCATTTTAGAAGTTGTAGCTGTCAATGTCAAAGTTTCGGCACCATAAGTCATCACATGCAACACACATTGGTCAAATGTTTTACGTTTTAAAGAAATTGGAATATCGCTTTTAAAGATGTCTTTGAGTTTTCCATAGGCTGCCCATGCTAGGTTTACTCTTCTTCGTAGTTCGCATATTTGGTTGTCTCTTGTGATCTTTATTTCGTGTCCAAGGTATATGTATTTTTCCACTAGCTCTACTTCGTTGTCTCCAATATTGATATTTCCTCTAGATACCTACTAGGTTTGTCATGAATTTTGTTTTGGAGATGTTTATTTTAAGACCTACATTGGCATACACTAACTGAAGTTCATGTAGAATTGTACATACAGTGCATCCATAAAGTAACGAATATATTCATTATTTCGTAAACCGTCGACTTTAAGGAAAAAATCCCGAAACAGGTTGATTTTTATTTTTAATTTCCGATTTTTTGGCATATATATCATACTAGTGACGTCACCCATCTGGGCGTGATGACGTAATCGATGATTTTTTTAAATGAGAATAGGGGTTATGTGATAGCTCACTTGAAAGGGTATTCAATTCTCTATTTACTAATATAAACATTAACATAATTATTTATACAGGCTGTTCAAAAAAATATTTTTTAATTAAAATAATTGAGACAAAAAGAAGAATGTATGTAATTTATTTAATTTAAAATGCGATTCACTACTGTCAGAAAACAGAAAAAAAATTATTTGACAAATAAACATTGATTTTCGCTTAAACAAAATGATCAAACTGGCAAGAGGCAGGTGGGTGGCAGTTTTAACATTGAATTTAAGCGAAAAACAATATTTATTTGTCAAATAAACATTTTTTTACTGTTTTCTGACAACATTAAAACGTATTTTGAATTAGATAAATTACATACTTTCTTCTTTTTGTCTCAATTATTTTAATTAAAAAATGTTTTTTTGAACACCTTGTATAAATAATTGTGTTAAATTATATATTAGGGGATAGAGAATTAAATACCCTTTCAAATGAGCTATCACATGACCCCTATTCTCATTTAAAAAAATCATCGATTACGTCATCACGCCCAGATGGATGACGTCACTAGTATGATATATATGCCAAAAAGTCTGAAATTAAAAATAAAAATCGACCTATTTCGGGATTTTTGCTTAAAGTCGCCGGTTTACGAAATAATGAATTTATGCGTTACTTTATGGACGCACTGTATATCCTTAGGGTTGTCAGAGAATAAAACTATGTTGTCTGCGAATTTCAAATTTGTTAATCTTCTACAGTCAATATTCAGACTTTGCTCTTCCCAGTTAAGTTTTTTACAAGCATATTGCGGTAAACAGTTTAGGCGATAAGTTATCGCCCTGTCGGACTCCTCTGCCGATTGGGATATGGTCCGTGTTTTTATGTAGTTTCACCGACATAGTTGCGTTCTTGTATGTATTGTAAATTAACCTTGTGTATCGGTAGTCAATGCGGCATGCTTGTGGTGTTTCCAGAATTTTGTCAAATTCTACCGTGTAAAAGGCTTTATGGAAATCTATAAAAGCCCAAAACGAGTGGTCGATTGTATTCGACAGTCTTTTCTACTACCGTTTTAACGCTCTGTAGGTGGTAATCTGTTCCAAATCCGGTACGAAATCCCGCTTGCTCCATTGGCTGGTAGAAATCAAGTTTGTTCTCAAGAAGATTCGTTACTATTCTTGTAAGGAGTTTGTATAAGTGACTAAGAAGGCTTATAGGTCTGTAATTTTCTAATTCATGGGGATCTATTTTTTTGTATAATAGAATTACTTGAGCATTGTGCCATTTGTCGGGTATATTACTATCTGAAAGGCACGTGTTAAAAAAGGTTTTTTTTTATTTTCTTCTCGAAGCCAAAAGTGCCTCTGATTTTTATTGCATCAGTAACTACACAATCTTCGCCTGGATATTTGTTCTTCTTAGCTTTTCTTAGGGCTAGTTTTATTTCGTTTATTGTAATTTCCGGTAGCAGTTCTGATCCTTGGTTGGCAATGCCCTTTTTTCTTGTTAATATTTCTGGTACTTGATCTTCTTTGCATGTAGTAATGCTTCTTTGCTTCTGAATGGTACGTAATCCCTAGAATAGTTTAATACTAAATATGTGCGAGCAACTAATTTATTTTACACGAAAGAGAGGAATATAAAGCGCGGTGCAACTTTGGGTGGGACAAACTAATAAATTCTGTGTGTGTGTGTGTGTGTGTGTGTGTGTGTGTGTGTGTGTGTGTGTGTGTGTGTGTGTGTGTGTGTGTGTGTGTGTGTGTGTGTGTGTGTGTGTGTGTGTGTGTGTGTGTGTGTGTGTGTGTGTGTGTGTGTGTGTGTGTGTGTGTGTGTGTGTGTGTGTGTGCGTGTGTGTGTGTGTGTGTGTTTGTGTGTGTGTGTGTGTGTGTGTGTGTGTGTGTGTGTGTGTGTGTGTTTGTGTGTGTGTGTGTGTGTGTGTGTGTGTGTGTGTGTGTGTGTGTGTGTGTGTGTGTGTGTGTGTGTTGTGTGTGTGGTGTGATGAGAGTGGATGGCATTAGAGCATGTCTATTTGCCACAGAATTTTTCAATTTAAAATTGGTTGTATTTTCTAGTTATAATTACTTTTTCATAAATCTATTTTAGCTTCTAAGATAAATTTAATTAAAATATCGCAAATTACTTTGTCTTGTTGTGCTAATAGAGTAGTGATACTAATCGGTAGACTTGTAAGTTTTTTTAGTTCTTGATACAGCATATCTGTATATGCAGTATATTTTTGACACTCCAGGAAAATATGATTTATATCGGCTACAGGATTTTCCCGACAATGGGTACAATGCGGAGAGTCCAAGATACCTATCCGAAACAAATGGGCTGGAAAACGTCCATGATTTAATTTTAAACGCGATAATATAGACGAATGTCGCCTATTATAATTCCAATTTTTAATGTGTGGTATAATTTTTGGTAATACTGGATGAATTTTAAAATAATGACTTTCAGAATTGGATGAAGATTTTGTGTTGTGTAATGGGCCTCCCATCTATCCCTAATATGTTGCTTATACAAATTAACAATATCTAATGAGTTATAAATATTTAAGCTCAATTATGAATTCAATGCCTTTTTGGCTGCAAGATCAACGACTTCATTTCCAGATATCCCTGAGTGACCCCTTACCCAAACTAGTGTAACTCCTGTACCACGCTCTTGCAATTTAAAAATACTATTTCTTATAGATAATATATTATTTTTATAGTGTTTTATTGAGGAACTATTAATTGCCTGCAAAACTGAAAGAGAGTCACTTACAATTATCACAGATGAAGTTACATTAAGGCCCGTTTTCACGGTACACTTTGGATGATCATCCCGGATGAATCATTCAAATTCAAAGTGATTACGACGATGAAAGTAATTATCGTTTACATGGATCACCAAGACTGAACTAGTCTGTTCACTTACAAATGGCGCCGACTGAAGTTGTACGTGCTGGAATTGGTATAATAGGTGAATATCTTTTAAATAAACTAGACATGTACTTGAAAAACAGAAGATTAGAAAAAAATGACGTTGGTGGGTAAGGCCGTGGATAATTCTACGCTACAAAATGGGGGTGTCAACGTGTTTGTTAAAGGAATGGTCTACAAAAGATCAAGCCATGTTAACAAAACCATCTAAGAACAAAACACAACGTACAAACACAACAACTAAGCACTTTACTTGCGACAATAAACAACAACGTGGACCTGTTGCCGCCGTTCACTAGTCACTGCCGATTAATCACAGCAACAAATGCATGTTTACATGGTTCACTTTAGATGATTCATCCGCGATGCATCCCCTAAAGTGAACAAAAGTAGAACTCGGTTCAATTTCGTTCAATATTCATTTTGGATAATCATTTTCGATGATTATTAGTTTACACGATTCATTTATTTTTCACTTTGGATGATTCATCCGGGATGATCATCCAAAGCGTACCGTGAAATCGCGCCTTTAGCCTCGCACCAATCTAGAGCTTTCCATATGGCTATCGCTTCTGCACTAAAAACTGTTAAATAATATGGAACTGTAAATTCCTCAATATGATTGGTGTCTGAAACGAGAAATGCACAGCCCGTTTTATTTTTATTTTTTGATCCATCCGTATATATGACTGTTTTATTTTCTCCTAGATTACCAAGTACAGATTTGAACATTAATTTTGTGAGATTTGAATTATCCGGATAGTTTGGTATGATAATGGTTGGTTTAAGTATTAAAGCTTTAAAGTTTGTTTCGTACAATGGATAGTTATTTAGGGAATATATGAGTTTTTTTATGCTTTTCTGTATAAATAAAAGCATCAGCAAGTGTAGGAGAATTTTTAATTCTCCAATATTTGTTTATAAAACTCTGAACTGCTACATCTGTGATTTTCTTGACCAAAAATGTACTAAACGTCCTGTATTTTATAATTTGTTTGTTCGCTAAATATTGTCTACGAAAACACAAGGGCGGTTCTTGTGCTTCAGCAAGAATTGCATTATTTGGTGAGGAGACCATAGTTCCTAGACATATTTTTATTTCTTTATACTGTATTCTGTCTAAAATTAATAAATTTGACTTACTAGTTGAGGCGTAAAGTGTACATCCATAATCCATTATTGATCGAATGTAGGACTTATAAAATGTAAGGGATATATTAACATCTGCCCCAAATTTATATTTGGAAACTACGCGCAGAAGGTTAAGCCCTTTTTCTCATTTCTGCTTTACGTGTTTTATGTGACTCGTCCGTAAAAGCTTATTATCAATATGGACACCTAGATATTTATATTCTGTCACTATGGGAATACTAATATCACCTATGGTACAAAAATCAGAGGTTTTTAGTGTGTGTCTAGTAAGACACATTACCGCTGTCTTGACCTGTGAAAAACTAAAACCCATATTATTAACCCAATCACGCATGCAGCAGAAAATATGCTTTAAGTCTCTAATACGTTGTTCATATGAATCTTGGATGGTATAAAAACAAATATTGTCCGCGTATTGGATAATTTTTTAGTGTCATCCATCAAACCATGCAGTTCAGCTGTGTATACGTTAAATAAAAGTGGACTCAATATAGATCCCTGCGGTAACCCGTTACATACCGTTCTTGGCCCGTGGAGTATATTTTTGTGATCAAGAATATATATTTTCCTGTTTAAAAACAAGTTTATTATATTAGTTGCTACCCATTTGCTGATACCCATTCCACACAATTTTGATTTTAAGATACTCAAATCAACCACATCATACGCACCTTTTAAGTCGACAAATAAACATAACATGTATTTATTTTGAGAAAAACATATTTGTGCATCAGTAACCAAATGAGTCAATGCATCAATAGTACTATGACCTCTACGAAATCCGTACTGTGCAATGGGTAGAAGAGAATTGCTTTCAATAAAATATTCTAGTCGAATTTTAATCATCCGTTCAAATGTTTTAGTAAGACACGACATAAGTGATATAGGTCGAAATGATGACGGTAATTTTGGATCTTTATATGGCTTATGTATTAGACATATGACAATATTTTTAAGACTCTCAGCATAATCTTGTTTCAACCACCAGTTATTGAAAACTGTTAAAATGATTTGTTTTGCTGAGTCTGGAAGATTGTGTAAAATTTTATATGTAAAGCCGTCCAAACCAGGAGCCGTGTTCTTGGTTTGTTTTAGTGCCAAAGAAAGCTCTGAAAAGGTGAAAGCTTCAGAAGTACTATCAAAAGTAGACCGAAAATGAAAATTATTTAGATCTTCCACGTTGATATTGGAGACTGAGGGCGGGGCAAGCTGATTTAAAACATCCTCAATTAAATCGTCATTTAATGGAGGTCTCTTTTGATGGTGATATTTGTTTCTAATTGATTTTGTATAATTCTAAATTTTAGAAAGTGGAGTAGATCTATTAAGTTCATTAATAAAATTCACCCAGCTATTTATTTGTTTTAATTTGAAAATGCGTTTAGCCTTTGCAGAAATATTTTGATAGACCAGGTAATTGGGAAAATTTCCTTGTCTTTTAAAAACCTTAAGGGCTTGGGAACTAACTTCTACTATTTTTGAACACTCTTCGTCCCACCAGTAGGGCCTTGGCGAAGAAGGAAGAAATGGTTTTTTAACAGGCATTGATTTAGAAGCTGCTAAAGATATAACGTCAAATAAATGTTCTGTCAGTTGACAGTTATCTAGATCATTGAAAGAAAAGTTAATATTGATTTCATTTTCAATAAGTGCTTGGAAAATTGACCAATCAGCCCGAGAGTCGTTCCATTTGGATGCAGGATTTATTTCGAAAGATGTAGGGGAAATTTGGAGTTCAAATTTTATAGGATAGTGGTCAGAACCTAGTGTATTTTCTCGTACGGACCAATTTGTCAAATCCGCCAAGAAAGGAGAGACAATAGTTAAATCTACGGCAGAGTGGTTGCCATTTGGATTTACCCTAGTAGGTGATCCATCATTTAAGGTAACTAGTTCCAAAATATCCATAACCTTTATTAAAACCTTTATGTAATGGTGTACATTAAAATCACCACAAAAACTTGTACGAGAAATATTAAACTGTTGAAATAAATTTAACCAATCCTTCTTTGACACAACTATATCAGAGGGTTTGTATATTGAAACAAAAGATATATTTATATCCGGAATAAATACTGCACGTACTTCAATGCTGTTTTCAAAATTTAGGACTATTACACATTCTTGATAGTTTATGAATACAAACACCCTTTATTGATGAAAAACATCCAAATCTCAAATACAAAGTGAATCTGGTCGGACTGTAAGACGCCTCATCGAAGAATGAAACTTCAGCCGTATCAACACCACCTCTAATAGTCTAGGGCGCATCTGTTTTGAGATGGACGTTGAGAGGTGACTCAAATTTTTCTGCAGAAATTGCTTGAAAATAAATCAAATAATAATATTTGAGTTATCCTCCCTCTCAAAAAGGTCCGGAACATTGTTTAAATAATCAAAATGTCAAAAAATGAAGGAAAAATTCGATTTTTTTCTTCGTTTTTTGATTATAACTTTAAAAGTATTCCTTTTCGAGAAAAGTTGTATCGATATAAAAGTTGCGTAATTAAATTTCCTACAATACAGAATTGATTAAAAATTTAAAAAATAGTCACCCTAGTTGCAAAATAGCAATAATTGCGAAAAAACCATACAAAAACAAGTATTCGAATTTTACGTTTTTCAACCATTTATGCTACACTTAGGACCTTCGTATTTCACCCAGAAGGACTATATGATACATCAAAACAATACTGTAAATTTCATTAAGATCGGTTCAACAGATTTTGCAAAATAAATTTTGCAATCCAGCTTTCGCAAAAATAATTTATTATTTCAAAATGTTACAGGACTGAAAATAAAACAGATAGCAAGTTGATTTTTTTTTTACTTATAGAAGTGTACTGTACCTTTCAATTGCAATTTGCAAAATTAAAATCTATTAATTACCACGGTGTCAGGAAATTTTTTAAATAAACATTAATTTTTGGTGCTACGCGCAGACAGCGGTGTTCGATTCACACAAGTTGATTTCCACCAAAATTTCTTCCAAACTTTATCTACTATATTATTTTCTTACTCTATATTTTGTTGTATTTTAATATTTTAATTCCACAAAAATCAAACTAATTTTATTATTGTTTGTGAAATATTCTTTAAACAATTGCATATGTTTAAAAATAATAAACTTTTATTCTCTAAATTAAAATATATGAACAAAGAAAGTTTTTGCTAATAAAAGTGTTATTTCAAAGGATAGAGTATGTGTTTTTATTTTGCAATAAACAAATTTATTTATTCATATCGAAATGTAATAAAAATTAAAATGTATCAATCATTATCAAAGGTCATTGGAATGCCCAATCAGAGCAAACTATCCGCTGTCCTGCGCGTAGCACCAATAATTAATGTTTATTTAAAAAAATTCCTGACGCCGTGGTGTTAATCGATTTTAATTTTGCAAAATTGCAAATGAAAGGTACAGTACACTTCTATAAGCAAAAAAAATTCACCTTGCTATCTGCTTTATTTTCAGTCCTGTAACATTTTGAAAAAATGATTTTTTTTGCAAAAGCTGGATTGCAAAATTTATTTTGCAAAATCTATTGAACCGATCTTAATGAAATTAACAGTATTGTTTCACTATATCATAAAATTTTTTTGGGTGAAATATGAAGGTCCTAGATATAGCATAAATGGTTGAAAAACGTAAAATGCGAATACTTGTTTTTGTATGGTTTTTTCGAAATTATTGCTATTTTGCAACAAGGGTGACTATTTTTTAAATTTTTAACCAATTCTACATTGTAGGAAATTTAATTACGCAACTTTTATGTTGGTACAACTTTTCTCGGAAATGAATACTTTTAAAGTTATAATCAAAAAACGAAGAAAAAAATCGAATTTTTCCTTAATTTTTTGACATTTTGATTATTTAAACAATGTTCCGGACCTTTTTGAGAGGGAGGATAACTCAAATATTATTATTTGACTTATTTTCAAGCAATTTCTGCAAAAAAATTTGAGTCACCTCTCAACGTCCAAATGTACCAATATTTTTACAGATGCGCCCTGGTCTATAAGGCTAATATTCAATTGTTTTAATTTTAAAACACTCACAATCCACAAAGATTTTTTATTTTTTTAGAAATTTTTAATTCACACTCGTATTCGTATCGTACATCAACATGATGGTTACTTCGTGAAAGTTTGTATGTTTTTTACAAAATGTGGAAGTATGTATAATATATCTAATACTTAAAATGAAAATGACTAACAGAACAAGAGTTTAGGGACAAAATACAAGCTCAATTAATAATGCGATAAAAAAATGTTGGTGTAATAAATGATAGTATAACATAATAAATGAACTATAGGCGAATATATATAAAGTTCTTGAAGTTTCAAAGTTTACATAGAACGAATGTGAGTATACATTAACCCTAGGATGCATACGCAAATTTTTCTACGTTATGGCATAACATGAGTCTCGCAGACTCGCTTTGTAAATAAAGTACTAAAATAGATATTTTCTTTAATTGTTGTCAAATATTTATTTACTATTTCTTTATTTATAATAATATAAGCATAAACAAATAATAAGTACCTGGTAAGGAACTACTCAATACAATTCTTGCATATTAAAACACTGTGTTCTTTGCAAATTGGACACTTACACTTCTGACAAATTTGTGTGCTCATTCTTGCAATGTGTGAAGGGCACTTGGAACATCTCCTTTTCTTTCTATGAGCCAAATCTATCCCTAAATTTTCTTGAGGAAACTCGATAAAATTACCCATATGTCTTCGGATTGTTTGTAAGTTTAGGGTTTCTAGCCCTTTTTTTCATAAATGGTAAAACTAACTCATTTACTAAATCTTTGAGAAAGTAACGTCTTTTATTTGTTTTTCCTGCAGCAAAATTTTTATTTTGATTTGTATAAAGGCCTCCATAATATTGTACCAAACGACAAGAGGCCAACGTCTAGTTTGACGCTTTACCGTGTAGTTACCGATCATCTGGTCCATTTTATCAACCCCACCTTTTGTTTGGTTGTAAAATTTGATAATTTTGGGCTTCTTTACTTGATTCTTTAATATCTACAGATTGATCGTGGTGCGTTAAACTAAGAAGAATGGCAGCTTTATTTTTCTATGGCGCGTAACTTACCAAACTCAAGTTATCATTGAATCCAAAAATAGAGGAAAAAACGCATCTTTCTTTTGAAGCTTGAAATTCGTAGGGGATCTCTTTCCTATTTTTTCGTAATGTCCCAACACAAGTTATTCCTATAGACAGTAAATGCTGTGCTAAAGGGATGCTAGTAAAAAAGTTGTCAAATGTCAAGTTGCGACCAGAATTTTTTATGGAAGCGGTCAAGGACCTTACAACATTTTCACCTACATTTTGTTGAATATTTTCACCAGGTTGACGACCTAAGTATATCTGCCCATCAACTGCATATCCTGTTTCACTTTCACAAAGCCAAAAAAATTTAATGCCGTATTTTGCAGGTTTCGATGGCATGTATTGAATAAAATTACAACGGTCTCTAAATACAAGTAGCTGTTCGTCAATGGTTACATCCAATTCTGGTACCATAACTGTTCGGCACTGTTTCACAAACAACTCCCATACATACCGGACATCAGTAAATTTGTCAGTTTCCAACCTAGTTAAACGTGTTCGTCGGTCGTCAAATCGTATGAATAGTCTTATATTTTCAAAACGATTTACTGCCATAGTTGCTTTATACAGTGGATTTGATGATTTATCTAAGAACAACTCTCTGACAGGCGTATCCCAGTTCTTCTCGACACCAGCCAGTAGCAGCAGGCCAAAAAATGCGTTCTTTCGTCTTTTTTAATTTTTGGCCATACCTTTCCCTTGGCCTCCAATATTCGGTTGGCTTCTCTATTGGTACATATTACTATTTCTTCAACCATTTCAGCCGTCACAAATTTATCCCAAGCATTTTTCGGAGACAACATTTCGTTTCTTACTTTCGGTCCCGCCGTGAAACGATATAGATTGTGAATTTTTGTTCTTCCTTGCAAAGGAGGCGTGGATCTCCATTCAAAATTGTTTCTACTAATAAATGATGTACCTGCTGTTTCAATTGTTGAATTATTTTGATTCAAGTTCATATCATCACTACTCGAAGAATTTTCGGAATACTCGTCTGAACTATCTTTGTGTACTGCAGGCTGCTCGTATTCTTGATCAGCTTCCGATACTTCACTTTCACTAGTTATGGAATCGTTGTCATCCTCCTCATACCACGTACGTAAGATTTCCTCATAACTATTATCGTTGGGGTGAACGGATCTTTTTCTACTCGAGGATGTCATAATGCTGGCCTGAAAATATAGAGCATTTTACTTGAAAGCCAACTTTTTGCATTTGAAAATACAATTTTTGTATACTACTTCTGTTTTGATAATCTGTAAAAACAAAAACACAGAAGTCTGTCGCGAAAGAGCACTCGTTATATAACATGAATTTCCTTTTTTGATGAAATGTGTGAATGAATTTTTGTATACTACTTCTGTTTTGATATCTGTAAAAACAAAAACACAGGAGTCTATCGCAAAAGAGCACTCGTTATATAAAATGTTTTTTCTAAGAAGTGAGCCCAAAAAATATTTATCAATATTTATTATCAATTTTCTACTACCTCACTTATAAAAATAAATTTGACTTTTTTATAAAAATAAAATTGTGGATGAAACTATTGACTAAATAATAAACTGATCCAAAATTAGTGCACTTGAATAATGATGCGAATAACACAAATATAAACTATGAAAGCAGACAACGTACTAACGCTAATACCTTGACACTTCAAAACGTGACTAAATTCCTTTTTCTTAGCTTTACAGTTTAGGCAATAGATAAATATGCGTAATGGAATAGTACCGAAGGATCGCCGTGATTCACGACAAACCTTTGACCACTAATTCGATAAGAGTCTCCCGGACTCATGGTATGCATTATGGGGGTATGAATGGAAATAATTTTTTTTTTAGTTTTTTTGTGCATACTATTTAAATTTTTATACACTAACAAACAGTCATACATGTCAAAAACGAATTCCTAAATCGGCAATGATTGATATGGATTTAATCACATTTTACGAAGATGCAAATGTACGCTCGAGTCTCTTAAACTCATGTTATGCATCCTAGGGTTAAGATAAGGTAAGTGCTATTTTGCTTATATCGTAGGTTGTGAATAGATAGTTATACTCAAACATATTCATGAATGTAATGCAATCAGATTAATAACTTACACTGGCAGAATTTTATAAATAAGCTAAACCCTTCCAAATACATTTATTCAAGTTGGTGATTCCACTGACACTATATTCCGTATAAAAAAAATAGTATCTAATTTCTCTCCGTCGTTACTTGTTCCATTTGTTTGGTTTTTGATTTGCCGCCCCCTGGGTATGCTGCCCTTGTGCGGTGTACCCAAAGCACACTTTTTGCACCGCGTTAAAACTATTAAAATTTGTTAGAATATACAACAATAAAAAATATGAAAAAAAAATTTAAGAAACTCTTTTCTTTAGTTACGAGTGACTAAAATTAAAACTATTCTAAAAAAATCAACTAAAAAGCAAAACATAAAAAGATTAAAAAAATCTAACACACTCGTCAAAGAAAAGCGTGGGGCGAAAACCGATTATTCGATGAAGACGCGCCACGCTTTTCTTTGACGAGTGTGTTTGATTTTTTAAATTTTTTTATTTTTTGCTTTTTAGTTGATTTTTTTTATAATTTTTTTAATTTTAGTCACTCGTAACTAAAGAAAAGCGTTTCTTTAATTTTTTTTTCATATTTTTTTATTTTTTACTTTTTAGTCTTACACTTTTCAAACATTAAAATATATCGTCATGTTTCTTACAATATGTATAAAACATATGATGTACTAACATGAAAAGTAGTCGGAATCGGCAAAAAATTTGAAACTTTATTGTTTACTTATGAAGCATAACGTAAACAATTAACGTAAAAAGTGAAATTATGTATAGTTCATATCATTAACTACAATCCGTAAAAGTTTCAAATTTTAACGTTGTAAAGAAAACAAGAAAATTTAAGCATTTTCCATTAAAATCGTTTTTTTTTATTTAAACAATTAATAAACATAAAAAAAAGAATGTGTGTACTTTGTACGCACGTAAGAAGTTATACTTCTATTATATGATTTCAACCAAATCAATATACTTTAGACAGTTTCTCTACTACTTTCCAAAAATTGTTATTGAAACAATACCAAAAATTAAAAAAATAAAAGAATAAAACACACACAAACACATTGAAAAATGCCACAAATAATTTCTGAACAATAATTGTTGCCAAAAATTTTAATTAAATACGTATTTTCTAAAAAAATTATAGAATAATATACTTACAATCATACTACTACTATCGGTTTACAGCGTTCTCCGACGCCTTCCGACTCCTAACCGCCATTCTTCTCTGTTTAACCATAGACCTGGAGGGATTTCTCTTTCCTCTAGTTCTTTTTCAATTCCCTCCCTCCAGCTTCTTCTCGGCCTTCCTCTTTTTCTTCTCCCTTGTGGTGTCCATGCCAAAATCTGTTTAGGGATCCTGTCATCTGGCATTCTCTGTACATGGCCGTACCATACCAATTGTTTTGTTTTTATGTCATCAAGTATTGTATGTGTTACTCCCATCATTTCTCGTATTCTCTCGTTCGGTATCCGATCTCTTCTTGATTTGCCTGCTGCTCTTCTCCAGAAGTCCATTTCTGTTACTAGTAACATTTTCTGCGCTCTTTGTTTCAGTGGCCAAACTTCACTGCCATATGTGATTATACTTTTAAGTATGCTATTGTATATGAGCTGTTTGTTCGCTTTAGATATTGTCTGGTCCCACAGAATGCCGTTCATCATGGATATGGCTTTTCTACCCTGCATGTTTCTGTCTTTTATAGCAGCATCGAGTGTTCCATCTTGAGTTATCTATACTTACAATCATAAAATCTATAAAAAAAAATAAAAAAAATGATATAACTTGCATTGGGCTTGAACCTACTTCCAGTGTATCCCGCCGTACGAGAGTGGAAGCGATTTCAAACTGCACCATCTTCGCGTATACGTCATGTGGGAATATACACAAACTGAACAACTTTTGACCTTTTGTTTATATGAATTTTTATTAGTTTGATTTTTGTCGAATTAAAATACAACAATATATAAAGTAAGAAAACGATACATTAGATGAAAATTTGTAGAAAGTTTGTTCGTAATCAGATTATGTAAATTAAAGCATTGCCTACTAGGGGTATAGCATAGCTAGTACTAGGTAAATACATTATTTTTTTTTACATTTTCCAAATAGGTATGAAGATAATTTTTTATTGGAATACAACTGAAACATTTAGAATTACGTACCTGTGGCTTTTCAAAACTATTTATAAAGTCACTATAATTATAAATTTGATTTTATTTCTGTCCTCACAACAATAAAAACTAATATATTATACAACATTTTTGTTTACCGATAACTTCCATATTGAACAATTATTGACAGATCATTTCAACACCCAATCAGAGCCCGTATAAAGACTAATATCAAATTGTCGGTATGCGCATGCGCGCAGATCAATATAAATTCACCCTCAATCTCAATCGCGCCTAAAGAAGTAAAACTTCAAAAATTTTTTTTATTGATTATTCGTGTATTGTTCCCGCAAATGCACATGTCTGCAAATTTTCATCCATTTGCATTGGAGAAAAGGCACTCAAATTAACGTGTAAATATTTGACGCAAAATATTGAACTAAATAAAAGCGTTTAAAATAGATGTTATTTTATAGTTGTTATGATTTACGTATTGACAGTATAGGCAGCTTTGATGTAATGTCAAGAAAAATATAAAAATGGAATGTCAGTCAAGTTCACGTAAAAGTTTTTGTGGGTATTGTCCGGTAATTGAGAATGAATAAATTATAATTGTTGATATATAAGACGTTTGTAGAAAAAATATTGTATGATATACGTGTTAAAATTACATTTTTAAGGCACTCATGTGAATTGCAGAATTCGCTTCGCTCATTCTGCAAACTTTCACATGCGTGCCTTAAAATTTTGTACTTTTAACACTTATATCATAAATAACTATTATCTACTCTATCTAGACAGAGGAACCTAAAATCCGAACTGTTGGACGATGTAGCTCATTTTAAATCGCAGTATGATGAGCGTATCGTAGATGAAATTGCAAAAAGTAAGAATGTTAAGTTGTTAAAAAATGTTTAAGAACCCCTGACAGCCACAAAATGTCAATAATACTAATTCCTAAGTTATTTATAGTTATCCTATAGAAAAAAGTATATTTTATTCAAACCTGTTTCTGAAAAAATTTGGCATCACTGTTGGTCAAAATAACCTGTACTGTAAAATCAAGGTGAGACGGACATAAGTAGCATTTAACGTATCTTCGTTTGTTTATTTCTACTGCATCTTGATTGTACATTTAGTATCGATCCTTTTCTCTTAATATCTATGTAAATATATTGTCTCCTGTTTTGTTCATCCACACTCTCTCCTGTTAGCGGATGATTTAAAACTGTATAAAATATAAGAAGATCATACATATGATTATTAAGACATACACAAAAGACAGTCACACAAGCAAAAGCAAAATCATGTAAAGAATTTGGAGAAAAACCACAAGAAGGATATATAACAAATAATAGAAACTTTTGGACGATAATACGACACATGAAGGGGGGAAACGAAAGGAGACAAATGCAGTAAGAGATAGATCAATGCAAATTCAAATAAACCCAGAAAAAATAGCTAGGGTATGGAAAGAATATTATGAGGAAAAATTTTATACCGAAGTAACACAGGTTGACAATGTAATAAATGAAGGCCAAGAAAACACAGAGATAGACCAAATAAGTAGAGAAGAAGTAATAGAAGGAATATAAAACATAAAAACAGACAAGGCAGGAGTAGATGATGAAATTGAACCGGAAATGGTAAAATACATGGGAGAAGAGGGAATAAACTGGCTATGGACAATATATAAAGAGGCGTGGAAAAAACAAGCAATCCCTAGAGACTGGCAGAATAACATAATTGTACCAATATACAAAAAAGGAGAACATATAAACTGCGAAAACTACAGAGCTATATGTCTGTCATCGGTATGCTTTAAAATGTATACGAAAATAATAGAGAAATTACTAAGGCAAGAAGTAGAAATGAAATTGGGAGATGAACAAGCGGCCTTTAGACCAGGAAGACAAACAAATGACAACATATATACCATCAGGAAATTAATCGAAAGACGCCTAGACACGGGGGGAAAACTGGTATTAGCATTCATAGACCTAAGAGCAGCCTTTGACATGATAGAAAGACAAATTATAGGGGAATGCTTGAGGAAAATAAATATACCAAACAGATTGATAAAAATTATAGAAAGTACTTACAATAAAAAAATATTATAAAACAATCAACTAAAAAGCCAAAAATAAAAAAGAATTGAAAAAATCTAACACATTCGTCAAAGAAAAGCGTGGCGCATCTTTATCGAATAAACGGTTTTCGACCCACGCTTTTCTTTAACGAATGTGTTAGATTTTTCAATTTTTTTTTATTTTTTGTTTATGTTTTACTTTTTAGTTTTACACTTTTTAAATATTAAAATATATCGTCATGTTTATTAAAATATGTATAAAACATGATGTACTAACATGAAAAGTAGTCGGAATCGGCAAAAAATTTGAAACTTTATTGTTTTTTTATGAAGCATAACGTAAACAATTAACGTAAAAAGTGAAATTATGTATAGTTCATACCATTAGCTACAATCTGTAAAAGTTTCAAGTAAACATAATTTTTTTTTATTTATTATTCGTGTATTGTTCCCACAAATGCATATGTCTGCAAATTTTCATTCATTTGCATTGGAAAAAAGGAAGTCAAATTATCGTCTAAAGATTTGACGCAAACTATTAAACTAAATAAAAGCGTTTAAAAAGGTAAAAGGAAGAGTACAAAAGGCAGGCGAACGATCAGAAGAATTTAATTGGAATAGAGGTATTAATAAACAAGGTATAAACAAGGACATAGTCTCAGCCCTTTGCTATTCATAATCGTAATGAATGAATTTATAAGAAAAACTAGAGCAAGAACCAACCAACTACAGATAATAATAGGATACCATAGATCACAACCGGTAACAATAGAGTCCTTAATGTATGCGGACGTCATAGTACTAATAGCAGATTCCGAGTACAAAATGCAGAAAATAATGGATATATGGGTAGAGGAAATAGAGGAGCTAAAAACGGAAATAAACGAGGAAAAAAGTAAGATAATGATAATCAACGGTAAAGAAGATAATGAAATAAAGATAAAATGCAAAAACTCAGAACTGGAAATAGTTACAACTTACGAATACCTGGGAAGTATCATTACTAACGACGGAAAAATAGACTGGGAAATAACAAATAGAGCAAAGAAATCAAACAAATTATACTATGCTTTAGCCCCAACACTGGGAAAAGAGAACTTGCAAGAGAGACAAAAATAAACATATATAACACAATAGTGATACCGACTGTGCTCTACGCAAGTGAAACTGGACAATTCTGGAAAATATAAGAGCAGAATAAATGCAATGGAGATGAGACATTGAAGAAGGATAGTTGGAAAGACAAAATGGGATAGATTAAGCAACGAGACTATTAGGAGAATGGCCAACCAAGAACCAATAATGAATAAACTAGAAAAGAGACAAATGAATTGGTATGGGCATTTGATGAGAATGCAACCCAACAGAACTATAAGAAGAATCCACGAAACAAGGAACATTGCAAAAAGAAAAAGAAGCAGACCAAGAAAAATTGATACAGCAAATAGTAGATGCGGGAAAAGTTAAAGGAAAATCACTTGAGGAATTAAAAATATTGGCGGAAAACAGAAAAGAATGGAAGAGATGGGTGAATGTAAATTAAAATAGCGATCCCAAATCCGACACCCTCATAGGGTACAAGGAAGGGGAGAAAGAAAGAAAGAAAAGTATCTCCAGACTTAAATAAGGGAGTAATAAAGCTTTTTACAACAGTCTGGAAAAGGGGGTCTGGTAAATAAAAAGCTACAGTGTCTAATTATGGATGGTGTAAGCCCTTCAAGATGTGGTCTCTTGTGGATATCTACAGTAGAAAGTTTTTCATAAATCGCTGAAATAGATATACTAAATTGTGCTAAATTTACGCCGCCATAAGCTAAATTATTATCCTGCAAAACACAGTCTCTATTACTATAAGTTTTTGAAAAGTGAAAAGACATTTTATGTTTACCTTCGATTCAGAGGCGATACACAATCTCCGAATCACAATAGACACATCTGTTTTTGCCTTAGGGCGTCCTCAGTGGAGCTGCGTGCACTCCTCTGAATCAAAACGAAACCAAACTGTCTATTTAAGGGAAATTTCAAAAATAGTTTAAAATCCACTATTAGAACTCTACAGCGACATCTCTTAAAGAAAATAGAAAAGTTCTAGATACAAAATTCGATATAGTATATAAAATAGTAAATAATTAAAAAGACTAAGTTTTCACTTTAATGGCATATAAAACAACATAATGCTATTCTACATCCCACCAGAATGAAAACAATGGGAACCTTCTCTGGTTACACCTCCGAGGCTTCTACAATTTGCAAGTCGTACGGATGCTGAGACTAAGGAAGATGAGGGAATTCCACAATTTACAATTCACGTCCCATCTGCTCAGAGCGGTAAAGTTCCAACAAGAATGGTTCCCTTCGTACTTCAATCAGAGTAAATGTAAATCAAAAATGAATAACCATTTTCAATTTCGTTGCAAAACGAAAATACAGCCGAACCATATTCTAGTCCAATCAGAGAGTGCAGCAAGCACCTCTACCGGTTTCGAAACTTATTAGTCTCTCATCAGGAGGCACATATGCTGCTCTCTCTGATCTAACCAAAACAAACCCCAGCGTGCAGTCCTGGATTGCAACGAACGAAATGGCATAGATGCCCTAGCGGCAACTGCTAGCAAAAAGACTAAGTTTTCACTCTAATGGCATATAAAACAACATAATGCTATTCTACATCCCACCAGAATGAAAACAATGGGAACCTTCTCTGGTTACACCTCCGAGGCTTCTACAATTTGCAAGTCGTACGGATGCTGAGACTAAGGAAGATGAGGGAATTCTACAATTTACAATTCACGTCTACTCAGCGCGGTAAAGTTCCAACGATAATGGTTCCCTTCGTACTCCAATCAGAGTAAATGTAAATCAAAAATGAATAACCATTTTCAATTTCGTTGCAAAACGAAAATACAGCCGAACCATATTCTAGTCCAATCAGAGATTGCAGCAAGCACCTCTAGCAGTTTCGAAACTTATTAGTCTCTCATCACGAGGCACATAATATGCTGCTCTCTCTGATCTAAACAAAACAAACCCCAGCGTGCAGTCCTGGATTGCAACGAACGAAATGGCGTAGATGCCCTAGCGGCAACTGCTAGCAAAAAGACTAAGTTTTCACTCTAATGGCATATAAAACAACATAATGCTATTCTACATCCCACCAGAATGAAAACAATGGGAACCTTCTCTGGTTACACCTCCGAGGCTTCTACAATTTGCAAGTCGTACGGATGCTGAGACTAAGGAAGATGAGGGAATTCTACAATTTACAATTCACGTCCCATCTGCTCAGTGCGGTAAAGTTCCAACGAGAATGGTTCCCTTCGCACTCCAATCAGAGTAAATGTAAATCAAAAAAGAATAACCATTTTCAATTTCGTTGCGAAACGAAAATACAGCCGAACCCTATTCTAGTTCAATCAGAGAGTACAGCAAGCACCTCTACCGGTTTCGAAAGTTATTAGTCTCTCATCAGTAGACACATATGCTGCTCTCTCTGATCTAACCAAAACAAACCCCAGCGTGTAGTCCTGGATTGCAAAGAACGAAATGGCATATATTAGGAATGGCGGTTGTTTACAAAACACCGGTTTTCGGTTAAACCGGTTTTTTTAACTTACGGTTTAACCTGGAGGTTATAACCGGGCACAAAACCGGTTATTCCAAGAACCGGTTTTAGGTTTTTTGAATCAATATCCAATACCCAAAAGTTGCAACTTCACATTTACATTGCACTTTAGTTTGTGATACTCCCTAATGTCTAATTTCAATATAAAATCTCACAGTTTTTAATATATTGGAAAAATCAATTTTCATTTGATAACTTCAAAGAGCCGTAACTTTTTTAAGTGTACATTTGTACTAATATAAATTGGGTTAAATCGATCTAGTTTTGGTCACAGAATATGTGATTTAATTTATGACCTACCTTTTTGTTACATCCTTTATAATAATAAACTAACCTAATAAAAGTTTCGGGTCCAAATAATACCAAATAAAAAACCAATACAGAAGTAAAAACTTCGAGATGTATTCTGGTATAAAATCGTTTATTTAAAACTATAAAATGTCATGGATTGCAGAACGTTTTCGTTCTAAACAGAACATCTTCAGTGCCTAGAATGAAGTATTTCCACGTTAGTTTAAAGCAAAAGGTTAAAACTGTGACTGTTAAAATGAAAAATGTGGGAATACTTACATCCTGCCGAGTATTTTGAAACTAGCACACTGTAAATAGTGTTAACATCATCGTATATGGTTTACATAATGTAATATATTAAAATGTTATGACTACAAGTCGATGTTGATAGATAAAGTGGAACACATGCTAAAAGGGTGCCATGGTTCCCTGCTCGAAGATGCTAGGTACTTGCCAATTCAATGGGCACAGACCAACTGAGAAATTAGGAAGTGGATATACAATTTGACAAGGGTGACATGACATGACAAGATAAAGCCAATTTTTGGTTAAAGTTTCATTTGATTTTGGATTTTTTAATAAATTGCAAAGGTTTGTCTGCAAAAATAATTTAAATCATTTGAATAATAAAATCTACCTACTGTAAAGTTTAAATTATCAACTCTCTATTCCAGAATAACTTATAGATTCATTAAATTTAATGCAGATATATTTCATGGTTTAAGTTGTGAAATGACGGATATCATCGGATGTGAAATGACGAGATGAAAGTTGAGTTTTGTTGAAACAAGGAAATACACTACATAATAAAAGATAATTAGACTTGCGTGGAAAAACAAAGCTAAACAAACCGAAAAAACCAGAATTTAAGAGTATTTTTATGTGATGTACTGTTGGTTGTCTAACAAGGCAAGCAGGCAACAGGTTGAAGGTAAACGGTAGAATATTGCGAGAAAACAGTATATATACAAAAGGTGGCTATTTATTGTGTTAAATTTATTATTATACCATTGCAATGAATAATTATGTCTGTTAAAAGTTGGAAAATAATTGTTAACAAAATTAAATAACTAAAGATTACTGTTAGTGAGGTAGATATATGTGTGAAGGATATGATTGTATACAGGGTGTTTCATTAATAATTGTCCATATAGTAACTGGAGAAACCTTAGCACAAAATACGAAGATTTAACCTAAAACACTTAAATAAAATGTGGTTGCTTACTGAGTTACAGGGTGTTTTATCTAAAAATTTAAAAATTATTTTTGCTCAGCATTTTAAAACTATTCGACGTATCCTTTTCATACTTGGCAGAAAGTATAGGTACTGTACAAACTACTAAATTACGTTAAACAAACGTTTCTGGCTATTACCAGCGGCGTACGACAAGGGAAAGTGAATGTTTGACCCTTTCCAAATTCTACGCCACTGGCGGAATTGCTATTTTAGTTTAATTTTTGGATTCTTCAATACTTTCTATGAAAATAATATACTCTTCATTCGTAACGATACAGTCATTAGTTTTCGAGATTTTTGAAGTTAAAAATGAAACGACACGGTTATTTTGATTAATGTATTGTGTCGCTTCATTTTTAATTTCAAATATCTCGAAAACTAATCATTTTAACGTTACGAATGAAGAGTATATTATTTACATAAAAAGTAATGGAAAATCAAAAAATTACACTAAAATAGCAATTTCGTCAGTTGCGTAGAATTTGGGAAGGGTAAACCAGCCACTACCCCCTGTCGTACGCCTCTGGTAGTAGCTAGAAACGTTTATTTATCTTAATTTAGTACGGTGTACGGTGCCTACACTTTCTGCCAAGTATGATAAGGATACGCCAAATAGTTTTAAAGTACTGGGTACAAATATTTTTTAAATTTTAATCATATGAATCATATCATAAATTAATCAAAATAACAGTGCCGTTTCATAATTAAGTTCAAATATCTCGAAAACTAACAACTTTATCGTTACCAATGAAGAGAATATTATTTACGTAGAAAGTATTGGAGAATCTAAAAAGGCACTAAAATAGTAATTCCTCCAGTGGCGTACAATTTGAGGAGGGTCAACCATTCACTATCCCCTGTCGTACGCCTCTGGTAGTAGCTAGAAACGTTCGTTTATCATAATTTAGTAGGGTGTATAGTAGTAGCACTCTCTGCCAAGTATGAAAAAGATACGTCGAACAGTTTTAAAATGCTGAGCAAAAATAATTTTTAAATTTTTAGATAAAACACCCTGTAACTCAGTAAGGAACCACATTTTATTTAAGTGTTTTAGGTTAAATCTTCGTATTTTGTGCTAAGTTTTCTCCAGTTACTATATGGACAATTATTAATGAAACACCCTGTATAGTATTGTGGAATGAATAAAAGTATGTAATAATAAAATAAAATTAAACTATGTGACATAAAGTCTAATTCATCTTTATGTAGTTTTGAAAGGACTGAATGAATTGGAAGTAATGTATCTTGATAGTCTACCAACGTAGATTAGTGAATAAAATAATTAGAATGAGAGCTACCAATATAGGTCAAATTGTGGGTTGGTGTCGGTATGTCATACCAAATAGTTGAAAAATTAGGTAGTGAGAAGTAGTGAAATTAGGTACTTATTTATAAGACTATAAACGTAATAAATATGTAGTAAATAAGACTATAACGTGTAGACATGTATATATTATAAAAACCAAAATATAACATCAAAAATAGTAAAACTAGTAAAATAATGAATCATTGTTAAAATGCTGAACTGGGTGTATTATTGTCCTAAATGTTTCGCAAAATTGTTGTATGTATATCCGAAAAAAAAATCACATTTTATACAAGATACACAAAACTTTTTATTGCTTTCATTTTTTTAAGCGATTCCATATGCTCGTTTGTGTAGGTATAGCATTTATTATAAATAATACAACTATGACTGCACATTCTGCACAGCACACAGCTGATTGTTATTAATACTAATATCTTTTAATACCTGTTTTTAATAGGATCCCCAATTCAGCAAACATAATCTGCTTATTCTCAAGTTCATCAAAATATCTAGTTCAGCTTAACACATTTCTTAAACATATTTATTATTTCAGTGAGCGTGAGAGTCACTAACGAATATAAACAGTAAACAAATCAAGAATTATAGTCTGGGCTGATTATCGGAGAATAGGCCATTTTTGGGAAAAGTTATTTACCAGCAATTTTATTGCTGGACTCGAAGCTTATTATTGTATATATTAATAATATAGATATGCAAAGTCCGCAGATAGTGTGCTACTTTTTTTATAAACAAAATGGCGCCCGAAAATCGTGTTTTTTTCAATTTTTGCTCTATAACTCCAAAGATTTTAACTTTACAACAAAAACACCCAAATAAAAATTCACCGCAATTAAATTCTGCATAGAGACGTGTTTTTTCCGATTCACTTCGACGAAAACTTTCCCCGGAAAAAGCGGGTTTTTCCAACAAAATCTTTAATTTTCAACTATAATTTTAGATAAGTAATTGTTAATCAATAATTAAGTAACTTGGTACTGTAAAAGCCCTTTTCGTATGGATTACAATTCCAGAAGCCGATGGAAATTGAATGAACAGTTTAGCAACAATTGAATTGTTAATTAAAAATTTACGGTCGCCATAATAACGACAATAATTATGAAGCATAAGAATAACTATAATTTTTTCATAAAAAGACACTATACCTATCTAACGTACTTTACAGAATTGAAATTGGACTATTTAAGCGGCCTCAAGAATATTTTAAAATTATAAACAATTTTTTGGCTCATAAACAAATAGAATATCTCGGGAAATATTAAACTAAATTAAATTGTGAAAACGGTATCGAAAAACAGCGGCAGGACGCTTCTTCTAAGAGAAAAAACGTTTAATTATAACAAGTGGTTCCTGAGATACAACCGGTCAAATTTGACCGGAATTTACGGCAAAGATATAAACAATAGGATCATGATTTTCAAACAGTCACCTTTTTATTTTTGTCCTCTTTCTCAACACCAATTTTCATATCTTTAAAATACTCATAACATATATTATTATAATAAAAACTATCGATAATACGTATGAAAATTGCCAAAAATAGCAAAATTCCAATCAAAAATTAGGTTGGAGAAAATGTAACCCTCAAAGTTCAAAATCGGTATACGTTAAAAAAATTCATTTTCTCGGCTTCCCACGGAGCAATTTCCTTCATTCTTTTTTTGTTCCCTAATAACTCGAGTAGAGCCATCTAACTAACGCATTATTAAATGTCAAACTTGCTTTTGTTTTGTTATAATAAATTAATTTATTTATTATAACACCAAATTTTAATTTGTTTAAATAAAAATTGTTTAAATAATTATACAGCTTTCAAATGAGAATATTTATATTTTTAACTTTAAAAGGTACACCTGTAGTAAGTTTATCTAAAAAAAAAGCCTACAACTGGAAAAAATATGTAGTTTTCTGTTCTTATAAATAAATTAATCTATTATAACAAAACACAAGTAAGTTTGACATTTAATAATGCGCTGGTTCGATGGCTCTACTCGAGTTATTAGGGAACAAAAAAAGAATGAAGGAAATTGCTCCATGGGAAGCCGAGAAAATGCATTTCTTTAACGTATACCGATTTTGAACTTTGAGGGTTACATTTTCTTCAACCTAATTTTTGATTGGAATTTTGCTATTTTTGGCAATTTTCACACGTATTATCGATAGTTTTTATTATAATAATATATGTTATGAGTATTTTAAAGATATGAAAATTGGTGTGGAGAAAGAGGACAAAGATAAAAAGGTGATTGTTTGAAAATTATGATCTTATTGTTTATATCTTTGCCGTAAATTCCGGTCAACTTTGACCGGTTGTATCTCAGGAACCACTCGTTATAATTAAACGTTTTTTCTTTTAGAAGAAGCGTCCTGCCGCTGTTTTTTGAATAACTTTTTCACAGTTTAATTTAGTTTAATATTTCCCGAGATATTTTATTTGTTTATAAGCCAACAAATTGTTTATAATTTTAAAATATTCCTGAGGCCGCTTAAATAGTCCAATTTCAATTCTGTAAAGTACGTTAGATAGGTATAGTGTCTTTTTATGAAAAAATCATAGTTATTCTTATGCTTCATAATTATTGTCGTTATTATGGCGACCGTAAATTTTTAATTAACAATTCAATTGTTGCTAAACTGTTCATTCAATTTCCATCGGCTTCTGGAATTATAATCCACACGAAAAGTGCTTTTACAGTACCAAGTTACTTAATTATTGATTAACAATTACTTATCTAAAATTATAGTTGAAAATTAAAGATTTTGTTGGAAAAACCCGCTTTTTCCGGGGAAAGTTTTCGTCGAAGTGAATCGGAAAAAACACGTCTCTATGCAGAATTTAATTGCGGTGAATTTTTATTTGGGTGTTTCTGGTATAAAGTTAAAATCTTTGGAGTTATAGAGCAAAAATTGACAAAAACACGATTTTCGGGCGCCATTTTGTTTATAAAAAAAGTAGCACACTATCTGCGGACTTTGCATACCTATATTATTAATACGTACAATAATAAGATTCGATTGCAGCAATAAAATTGCTGGTAAATAACTTTTCCTTGTATTTTGCTAATTAGCCCAGAGTATTATTGATAAATTTAAACAAACAGTATTTTTTCTGGGAATTCGTTATCTTTTTATTATCCGGTACTTAACTATTAAGGTTTTATTACCTACGGTAACTTTTCCGGTTTTTCACCGGTTAGTACATTAAAAAGAAAAAACCGGTTATAACCGTGACAAAAAACAACCGACAAAACCGGTTATTGCGAAGTAAAAAACCGGTTTTAGGTTATAACCAGTAGGTTTTTCCCATCCCTAGCATAGATGCCCGAGGCAAGGTTCCCATTGTTTTCATTCTGGTGGGATGTAGATTAGCATTATATTGTTTTATATGTCATTAGCGTGAAAACTTAGTCTTTTTGCTAGCAGTTGCCGCTAGGGCATCTATGCCATTTCGTTCGTTGCAATCCGGGACTGCATGCTGGGGTTTGTTTTGGTTAGATCAAAGAGAGCAGCATATGTGCCTCGTGATGAGAGACTAATAAGTTTCGAAACTGCTAGAGGTGCTTGCTGCAATCTCTGATTGGACTAGAATATGGTTCGGCTGTATTTTCGTTTTGCAACGAAATTGAAAATGGTTATTCATTTTTGATTTACATTTACTCTGATTGGAGTACGAAGGGAACCATTCTCGTTGGAACTTTACCGCGCTGAGCAGATGGGACGTGAATTGTAAATTGTAGAATTCCCTCATCTTCCTTAGTCTCAGCATCCGTATGGTTTTCAAATTGTAGAAACCTCGGAGGTGTAACCAGAGAAGGTTCCCAATGTTTTCATTCTGGTGGGATGTAGAATAGCATTATGTTGTTTTTTATGCCATTAGAGTGAAAACTTAATCTTTTCGCTAGCAGTTGCCGCTAGGGCATCTATGCCATTTCGTTCGTTGCAATCCGAGACTGCACGCTGGGGTTTGTTTTGGTTGGATCGGGGAGAGCAGCATATGTGCCTCGTGATGAGAGACTAATAAGTTTCGAAACTGCTAGAGGTGCTTGCTGCACTCTCTGATTGGACTAGACTATGGTTCGGTTGTATTTTCGTTTTGCAGCGAAATTGAAAATGGTTATTCATTTTTTTTTATTAAATAATTATTTACATACTGAAACTTTTCTTATTGAAACCTCCTTTTGATGACATCCTTAATCTCTGACTTTTACACTTTATTATAAGACAAGAGAAGACGAATAAAGAAAGCGAAAAGGACTCTACACTATGCAGTCACATTTATTGCGAAAACAAATATAATTCTGCCTTACGGCGTCCTCAGTGGAGCTGCGTGCTTAAGGCTACAGCTGTGGTCAGGGTATACAGCGGTCTGGAGATTGTGTATCCCCTCTGAATAGAAGGGAAACATAAACTGTCTTTTCATTTTTATCTTTGCTCGGATTTTGATTACACGAAACTTTCTTTCGAACCATTTTTGTAGACGAATGAAAGCGGAATGTGACTGCATATTGTAGAGTCATTTTCGCCTTCTTTATTCGTCGACTCTTGTCTTATAAATTGTAAAAACCAGAGATTAAGGACGTTACCAGAAAGAGGTTTCAATAAGAAGTTTCAGATTTAAATAATTATTTACTATTGTAACTTTTCCTTTAATAGTGAATTTTGTATTGGGACTTTTCTCTTTTCTTTCTTGAAAAGTATTCAACAAACAAATTAACAATGTCCATTAAAAATCAGATAATTTTTATTACAGATTAGTGTTATGTTTATAATATAGTAGACGAAGCAGTGACTAATAGATAAAATTTGTAAGGTTGACGAATGAATTTATTGCCAGCAGTAATACACAAGCAAACAATAACAACCATAGTATTCAATCCTGTGTAATAGTAAAGGATAGCTTAGTTGAGGGTGAAGAAAAAATTAGTTCAGTGTACCTATGAGGTGATCTTAGTCAACTATTATCTTTCAAGAAAATATTGAACCGATAATTATGATATTTCCTATGTAAAAGTTACTGGGCTACTATTTAGTATGGCCTACCATATATTAGGTTTGGCTTGATAGGTATGTATCTAAATTCTGAATGGTACCGTCAGCTGTTCAGGTCAGTCAAATTCACAATTATTATTAGCTTCAAATTCTAAAAGTTGCTGCTCCATAATATAATGAAACCTGCATATTCATTTTTTATTATAAATAGTTTTTAAACTATTAAAATATAGATATGCCAGTGTACCTTATTTTGGAAACTCTAGGTCGGTAAGTTCACAATATAATATATTTAGATAATTATTGTTTTCAGAGAATAAATTAGGCGTTGGCTTGATGTGCATGATTCATTATAATCATCATCATCAATCAGCCAATCGTGTCCAGTGCTGGACATAGATCTCTATCAGTTATTTCGAGTGTTCTCTACACTGGACTGCTTGTAGCCAGTTTCGAGCTATTCTTTTTATGTCGTCGGTCCATCTAGTCGGTGGTTATCCTCGGCTTCTCTTCACCTCCATGATTCGTGTTCTGACTTCCACCATCCATCTTGTGTTCTGACCAAGTGCCCTGTCCAGTTCCACTTACGTAGTTCTTTCGTGTACATGATTAGGATTTAATATAGTATCGTATAATATAGAATATAGTTTGTTTTATATTGATGACATAATAAATCTGCGTGCGTAGAAATCGATCCACTTGAAAATTTGGTCATTTTTGATGCCTCGAATTTCCTAAACCCGTCGTCCGATTTAAGTAATTTTTTTTAAATATGTTTTAGCCGTATTATTTAACAATATCCTGTAATAATATTGTTGCTAAACAGGTAAATTTTCATTGAATACGGGAGTACGAATCAAACAGTGTTTTTCTCTCAAAGTTTGCATCACTCTGTGGAGTATTGTAGAATTTATAAAATACTGAAATTAAAACCCAACACTATAGCCTCACGTTTTTTTAACATGCTCTTTTTTTATTCACTTGCTTATGTTGGAGAATAAAAAAGTTAGGTACTTTCTAGCCATGTTCTTCATCAGTACAAGGTATTTCTAAATAAGTGCGACAAACTTTAAGGGGTAATTCTGCATGAAAAAATAGTGACAGTTTGCTTTATAGTAATATGTCCGCAAATGCTCCGTTTCCTAGATACGGGATGTTGAATTTTTTCTTACAAATTAACGATTTACTTATAGTCCAAGCTGTGGGTGAAAAATAGGTCGATTTCAGGAAATAATTCATGAACTCACAGAATAGGTGAGACACTTTAACTAGGGATGGGAAAAACCTACCGGTTATAACCTAAAACCGGTTTTTTTTACTCCGCAATAATTGGTTTTTCCGGTTGTTTTTTGTCTTGGTTATACCGGTTTTTCATTTTAAAGTGATAACCGGTGAAAAACTGGATAAGTGGAAAAAATGAATTCAGAGAAAAAATAAGAAAATTTTTTGCCGCTCGCACGCGAACGATCAAGTTTAAGCTGACTGAAATCGATTTGACTGATATCAATTCGAATGGAGTATCGCAAAGTAAAGAGCAATGTAATTGTAACCTACTGGATATTGGCTATTGACTAAAAAAACCGAAAACCGGTTTTTGGAATAACCGGTTTTTTTGACCGGTTATAACCGCCGGTTAAACTGTAGGTAAACAAAAACCGGTATAACCGAAAACAGGTGTTTTGTCAACAACCGCCATCCCTACATTTTACTACCTGCCGCCAGGGCCTATTTTACCACTAGGTCCGTGAGGCACCTGCCTCAGGCCCGCATTTTAGTGGGGCCCGGAAAGATCATCCAAAAATTTTTTTATTGCAATAACAAAGTAAATTTTCAAAATTCTTTCAATTTACGAACAGAAAATGATAAATGATAACAATAAGAGTAGATTCAATAACAATAAACAAAATTGTTAAACACCACTCCAAAGGATTAAGAAGATGTAGAATTAACAAGAGGTATCTTCTAACAAGAGAAATTTAATATTTAGTTTGACGATTTCTGCAAGAAAAGGTCCTGCTTGCTTGCATTAGTTTTCAGTCGTGTGCTTCTTAAGTTCAACTAATCTATTAATTAATGATTAGGTGTTTTATTAAACATTTATTTTTCTTAACTAATCATGAGTTACAAAAAGTGTCAATGAAAAATAAAAAAAGCAAAAATTAAGAGAACAGGAACGGCAGGTACAAAAAGATGCAATATTATCATTTTTCACACCTCACAACAATGCGCAAAAAGAAAGTTCGCCATCCTGTTTCTGATCAATCTGTGGTGACTAGTGATAGTGAAAACAAATTAGATGATGAAGGGCAATGGGAATAGAAAAGACAAAATCTGGAAGTTCAACAATATTTTATAAATAATCAACTGAATAAAAATATTGATAAAATTAATGAGTGTGTTACACAATTGGATAATAATAAAACCAGACATTTATAAAGTGCGATTTTTTATAAAACGAAAGCTAATGGGGAAAAATTCTTCGTGAGTGGTTATAAAGTCTATCTTTACAACCGAGAGAGAGCACTAGTGGCGGCTTGTCCTATGAGGCAGGTGAGGCAGTGCCTCACCAGTATATCAATCGACTATTTACGTTACTTCGTTGTTTTATAATCAGTTTTTTAAGTATAATTTAGCTTTTTGAAATTTCCTAATACCTTAATCTTATATATCCGTCTTCCACGTGCCATTCCAACTTTCTCAAATCATTACAGTTGAAGCATGCCTCACACCATCTGCAACAGTATGCGACAACGCCAACAGTAAAACCGGCAAAATTTGAAAAATGTGCCACCGATTCTAGGAACAAAATTCATCCATTCTTGAGGCTTGCCTCCGGCTCCGCGCAACGGAATGGGAATAGCCGAACTGAACCGACTAGTACAAGCACAAGTCGATTGTAGATCATAGCTTTCTATGTACGCGCGGTATATACGAACGGCTTATTATGTTTTAGAAGTTTATGGATATGTATTTAAAACAGTGTTCATTTTAAATCATTGTTCATCATCATCTAATATATTGTTCTGAAGCTATTTTTTCTTTGTGGCATTTATGTAATTTATTATTCTAAATGAGAAATAAGATTATACAATTTAACTTAAAAAATTCCAAAAAATTTTATTAACGTTTCCACGTCCACATCGGACGTTTACATACAAAAGTAGTTTTAAGTGTTTCAAAAGTGTTGTGTTTGTGTTTTTTTTGTAAATTTTTTTTAACATATATTCAAATCAGAGTGAGCGAAAGATTTAAGCGAATAATATTGCAACATGATTCCCACAGCCTTAGCTCATTCCCCATATCTTCCACGATTATTGAAAAAACGCACACTCTTTTGTTATGTAAAACTTGAAGTTTTCAATATGGAATTGGAGTTCAAGATAACTCTATACACTGAGGCTGAAAGCATTTGGGTCGATCGCATAATTCACTGGAAAAGTTTTAGAGAACTAATCGACAGCAAATATTTCTTGATGATTTTTTGTCCGGAATTTTTTGTAGGGATATTTTGAATAAAAAATTTTTGTAGATTATTTGTCAGGGATTTCTTGTGGGGATTTTTTGTCCGGGGATTATTTGTCCGGGGATTATTTGTCTGGGGATTTCTCGTCCAGGGATAATTTGTGAGGATTTTTTGTCCGGGATTATTGGTCCCAGATTCGTCCTATTATTATGACGTCACAAAATCAACCTTCTGGCCATTAAAGAGAAGCTAACCATAATAATAAAATTCCTCAGGTGTAGTGTGACTCACCACCTTATACTATCACGAGCCGCCCCTGGAGAGCACAACTATAATTTTATAACATAATTTACTCTCTCGATCATAAATATGACTAGTGTACATTCTAAAAATGTAGTCGTGTTTATTGTTACGTTTGTAAGCTGTTTTCCACGAAAATTGTTCTTCTAACTTCCGATAAATATAATGACTGGAAAAATATCAATAGGACAGATATTCAACATGAGCGATATAATGTACATAAGTATACATACCTATTCAATGTTTACTCAGGTTTACAAATTTATATTTATTGTTAATAAAAATTAAAATTTCTGGTGAAACTCTATTTCTATTAAATAATTACTGCATTTAAAAAAGTTATTATTGATATTATTAAATTATATTAGGGGCCTGAAAATTGTGTAGTGCCTCGGGCCCGATTTGAAGTAAAATAGGCTCTGCCTGCCGCTGTGGAAATTACCCAAACTGTGTTAGGAAAAAAGGCTGCCATAGAAACTTAAGAAATACCATTGCCAAACAACACAGTGAAAAGGCGAAATACTGATATTTTTGTGCCTTCCCATATTGAAGAACAACTTTGTCTCAAACTTCAACAATGCACATATTTGCACTTTAACTAGACGAAAGCACCGATATAACAAATATACCACAGATACTCGTATTTGTATGATCTGATTTTTATGAAGCAGTTATGAGAGTTAGATATTTCCCAAAAATTAGGATAGGGGAGGTCTCCCCCCCCCCGGTATTTTTCAAATTCTTCAAAATATTTCAGGAGCCTCTGGTTGGGAACCTCTGTTTTAGACTATGCAGATTTTATGAAGAGTAACATTTTTTCGTATAATTGATAATAATAGCTATTTGTATTATAACAAGGGAGGAAAGTGCTACTTTTTCTCCCGAGAATGAAGTTATCATTCAAGGGAGGAAAAGGCACTTTACTCCCATGTTATACATATGCTTTTTCCACCTCCTTCAATTAACAAGTCATTTTTTTCATTTTTATATCATTTATTTATGTAACTAACTAACAAAATTTATTAGAGAACTAAAACTAACAAGTAGGTCCAGTATAACTGTCAAATATGTCAAATTATTAATGTAAACATTGTTAAATCAAAATAACAATTTACTGTTTTTACCATTCTGCAAAATACAGGTTGTTTTATAAATAAATGTTAAAATGTATAGATACTTACGTAATAGAAAATAGATATTGTACAGGCCGTCAATAGGTTATATTTTATGAATGAAATACCATGATATCACTTATACTTTGGAGGAACAGATGTATACCCTATGGAGGAAAAGTAAGACTTTGCTCCCTACAATCAGGTCCGGAAAAGTATAGGTATTCTCGGTAGTGGTAGATGGAAAAAGTTTCCCATAATGTGGTTCCTAGCTACGCAGACATACTGTATAAGAGCTTCTGTATAAGAATTTTCAATTTGTAATGCCATATTCAAATTCAGAATAATCAAAAACAAAATAGATACATAGGGTAAACCACCCAATTGTTGGCACTAGACCAATTATTGGCAGTGGACAATTTATTTTTAAATAATTAAGGAGCAATTCGCTGTAAGTATTTACTTCCACTTTTATAATGATCTGGCAACATGTATTATTTACAATACTATATGTAGAATGTAGAACTAAATGTAGAATACTATAATCGTCAATATCCCGCCAACTACATATTTGAGACGAAAGTTATCCTTACATTTTACCTGATTTCAGTAAGGAATCATCGGTGTTAGAGGTAAGTCTATAATAATTGTAATATTGGCTGTGATAACTGGAATGATATATCAGGTTAATCTATAGATTACATTGTACCGTTTTCTCGTTTTTATGCTTATTTTCTACATAAGCATAATTATTTTTGTTAATGCCAACAATTGGATGTTATATTATAGCAAATGCTACTGATTGGCAGAGCTGCCAATATTTAGGTAGCCGAGGTGTTTATTTACATTAGTGACTGACACCTTTAATTTCAGGAAGAAAAAAAGGACATCTTGGATATTAGTAGGCGTTCTGGTGTTTCTGCTACAACTAAGTACTTGGTTTTTTGTATATTAATTGTAAGGCCCTACTTAGTGTACTCCTCTTCCAGTTTTCTGAGCATATAGTCTATATCACTCTCGTATTCAGCGAGAATGGCTTGGTCGTCAGCGAAGTGTATTGTGTACAATCTATCGTCATCGATTGGGATGCCCCTATTGCAGCACTTTCTTCTCCACAGTGAGAGTGCCTCATTTAAATATATTTTAAAGAGTGTAGGTGCTATGCAGCAGCCTTGCTTTAGGCCCTTACTAATAGGAATTTCTCTCGTTAATTTGTTTCCAGTTTTAATGTTTACCGTCATATTTTTGTAAAGCTGTTGTACTGCTTGTATATTTTTTTGCTTATTCCTTGTTTTTCTATTGCTATCCAGAGCATTGAAAGTGGTACACTATCGTATGCCTTTGTCAGATCAATAAAAACTATATGGGTGGAAAAGTTGTGGGCTAATCTTTTCTCAATAACTTGCTTTAGAGAAAATATGCTGTCCAAACAGGATCTGCCTGCACGAAAACCATTTTGTTCTTCTACATCTGTCATCTCTTTTTCAATTTTATTTTTTATTATTTTTTTATAGAGTCTTGAGAGTGAGTTTATGACACTAAGCCCCCTGTAGTTTGAACAATTTTTTCTATCTCCTTTTTTGTATATATTGTTAATATGTGCTTTTGTCCACTCATGTGGCAAATCATGAATCATGACCTTTATAGAATAAGGTGAAAACATACGCAAGTAATTCTCGTAATACTTACTTACTTACTTACTAGCCAACGCCCACCCTTGGCATGTTAGCCATTTGGCGGCGCGCTGACCAGTATAGACGAGCCGTTTCTCGTAGGCGATCTTCATCCTCCTCGGGTGGGTCTGTTATCAGGGCTGGGCACTCTGGGAGGTGAGCAGCATCCATCTGGGGCTGATTACATAGTGGACAGTTGTCATTTTCACGGACGCCGATGCGATGTAGATGGGAGGCCAGGTAGTCATGCCCCGTAGTTGTTCTGAACGCGGCTACACTGATGGGTCTCGGCAAGTTGTGAGGGATTGGTGACTCTATTAGGTGGGCCCAAGATTTTCCAGCACCGGCTTGTATTTGCTGGTCTTTTATCTTCGCTTTGATTCCTCTTTTAATGGTGGACTTTGCTGATGTGTACGATTGGAAGCTAGGGGGCTGTGGAAGAGTAGTGCCTTCTTTTGCAAGTTCATCCGCCGCTTCATTCCCTTCAACACCGACATGACTAGGGATCCATTGTAAAGTAATCAGCCACCCTTTTTCCAGCAAGTTCGATAGTTGGACGCGGCAAGATATTGTTTGGGCACAGTCGGTATATCGATTTGTCGACAGGGCGAGGATTGCGGCTTGGCAGTCGATGAAGAAGGCAACTTTTTGGGGGTGTTGGAGATTCTCGAGACTTTTAGCGGCTTCATGTATAGCAGCAATTTCGCCATCATAGTTGGTGAGAGGGGTACCCACAGCTATGGAGCCTTTGGAGAACGTTGAGACATATCCTGCTCCTGTTCTTCCCGAGTTCGGCATCGAGGAGCCATCGCAGTAGATGTGGAGCCACTCATGCGCTGGGTAATTGGTGTGTATCGTCTCTAGGGCGGCTTTCCTTAGGACAATGTCTGACGATAAGTGCTTCGGGTCGTTATGGTTTTTAAGACGCAATTCTGTGTTTGGTAGACAACGGGCGAGTGTAGTTTGCGCTGGGAAGGGGGCGGCTTTCGACAGGTCAATGTGGTATTTTTCCATGATTTGATTTGCTACTGTAAGCGGAGTGGTTTGTGTTTTAAGACGTGAGGCTGCTTGTCTATATTCGTCCCATTTTTGTGGAAGTATTCGTCTTTGCCTTTCCCAGAAGGTTAACGCGTGTTGCTCTCTGCGGCATTGTATTGGTTCAATACCGGTCTGGGCTTCCATTGATGTAATCGGTGTTGATTTTGGAGCACCGGTGATGACGCGAAGGGCAGTGTTCTGGGCGACTTCAAGCTTGGAGGTGGTGTTTGTACTCGCAGTTATTGTAGCTTCACTCCCATATTCTAGTATCGGCGGACATAGGTTTTGTATGTTGCTACCAAGAGATCTTGCGTGGCGCCCCATTTTGTTGCTGTGAGACGTTTGAGCAGTCGACATATCTTTGTGGCTTTCTCTGCAATGTCGTCGATTTGAGGTTTCCACGTCATTTTCTTATCTATGTACACCCCCAGGTATTTTGTTACATCCTCTCTTTCCAGGTCGACTCCTTTGTATGTCAGCTTGACAGCAGTCTGCTTTGTTGAAAGGGTAAGTACTTGATATACGGTTTTGGTTGTACTGACAGTTAGGCAGTTTTTATCCGGCCTTTTTTTCTAGATTTTTGAGAGCCTGGTTCATTACTCCCTCGAGCGCTTTCAGACTGCTACTTGATGCCCATATTAGGAGGTCATCGGCATACAGGAGGGCATCAACACCAGGTGTCTTTCTAATCATTGTGAGCACATCGTTTATCATTAGGTTGAACAATTGACAGATGATGACAGCTCCTTGTGGCAGCCCTTGTCTTTGTAGTCTGAATTTGGAACAATGGTTGTGAAATTTGACTCTCTGATACCTTTCACCGAGAAAAGATTTTATCCAATTGAACAGTTTACCGTCAATTCCAGACTTTGCTATCTTGTGTAACAGCAAACCTCTCCATACTGTGTCGTATGCAGCTTTGAGGTCTACTAGCACTGCAACTGTTGACATCTTACGGTGGAAAGCATCCTTGACTTTTTGAGCAAACTCGACTACATGGTCCATGGTGTTCCTGTGTTTCCTGAAGCCAGCTTGTGCGTCGTCAATCAGTTCAAGATGGGATATGGCCTCAGTTCAGTCTGTCCAGAACCATTTTTTCGGCTACTTTGCATAAGGAGCTTGTGAGGGATATTGGCCGGTAGCTATCAGTCAGGCTCGGGTCTAGTAATACTTGTGGGCTGTGTTTTAGTAATTCGTTCGGTATTCCTTGTGGTCCGCATGACTTTCGATTTTTTAGAGTTCGTATTGCATTCTCGACTTCCTGTACTGTTATTTCATCGTCTTCATCGTATTCTACTTCATATGTTGTTGTACTGATGTTCGTGAATTGCGGTCTTGTTTCAGTCAAAAGTTGCGAGTAATGTTCGATCCAAGATCTTTCTTCTATTAAATCTATTCTACTAGTCTCTTTTCTGTTTGTTCTCAGATTTTTTATCGTTTTCCATGTTTCTCTTGATCTTGTTGACCCTATATATTTGTTGAGCTCTTCGCATTTACTTTCCCAGGAATTATTTTTTGCTTTCGTTACTAGATTTTTTACTTCTCTGTTGATCTTGCATACGTTCGTCTATCATCTGGGTCATTTGTTTGCAGCCATTTTTGATACGCTTGTTTCTTGTTATGTACTGCATTAGCAACGTCATCTCTCCACCACAATGGAGTATTCTTTTTGTTCCTTTCCACTGTGCCGAGCGCTTCATAAGCTGCTTCATTGATTTTATTTAATATCTCGTTATAGGTATTCTGGGCTGAGGAGTAGGTCAGGTTCGACAATTTTTGGCTAAGCCGCAGCTTATATAAAAATGATGTTGAGTCGTTTTGCAGTGCATCAATATTGTATTTACGTAGATCCGTCTCGAGTGATTTTGATTGAGCTGGTTGGTTGTCATTTTGATGTAGTAGTCGCGGTTGATACTGTAGAAAACATTTTGATCTTACCATATAGTGGTCAGTTCCACACTCCGGTCCTCTTAATACTCTTACGTCTTCAACTTGTATGTGTGTTTCTTGTTTGGTGATAACATAATCTATAATTGACTTGGTATTTCTCGTTGGTTGGACCCAGGTATACTTATGTATGTTTTTATGTTGGTAGAATCCGTTTAGAATTTTCCAGAGAGTGCTATTCGCAGAATTCGATTAAATGTTCCCCATTTTCATTTGTTTTAGCATCACCGTATTTTCCCACAACTTTGTCATTTATTTTTTTTTCCTGTCCAAGCATTAAAATCTCCCAACAGTACAATTTCTTTGCTGCTATTTATATTTTCTATAAATTCTGATAAGGTCTCGTAGAATATTTGTTTAGCTGTTCTTGATGCATTTTCTGACGGAGCATATATTCCAACGATTTCGAGGTCGTGCCCTTTCCACGTAATAGATACTCTAATAATTCTCTCATTGATCTGTTCCCAGCTTTTCAGGTTTCAGGTTTCCTTTTAAGTCTTTTTTTATCAATATTAATACCCCTGCTTGCGCTCTCTTGTCTTTTTCTACTCCACTATAAATATGAATAAAACCTCCTATATCTTCACTTCCTTGGCCTTTTTTCTTTGTTTCGGTGAAAATAATTTATTAAGACCAAATCCGGACAGGGGTAGTCCAAGGGGTTGTAGAAAATGTAAAATCGTTGCCCTAAAGTTTTAACCTGCTAACTCCGTTTTACCAAATTTTACAGGAGAGGCAAAAAACGATTTCGCAGAGTGTACTTGTCAGGTCAAGTTTTACTAATAGTAAATAGTATATAGTATTATAGTATATAAATGCATGGCTGTCAAGGACTTAGCTGCGTTTACGCGGGAAAATCAAAGCAATCGGAGTTAGCTGGTATAAAAATCATACAATATTTTAGGTTTTAGATAAAAAATGTAACTTGACTGTTTAACTAATCGATAGACTAAATTAATACTATTATGAAGATGAAGATGTTAAAAACTCATTTTGCCTAAAATGTGGACTTAGCAGGTTAACACTTTAAGGCGACGAAATGTAAATTTGACTGTGTTGCTACCTCTACATTGTATATATTATGCAAAATGCATATGGCACAATTAAAAGTACAGCTGTTTCGCTACAATATGCAACTAACATCGAAAATCTCTGAAAGTTTAAAATACATATACAGCTATGTTTTAACATAATTTAGACCTAGAAAATAATTTTACAGAACGAAATAACTTAATTAGATTCTGCGCAGAATGAAATTTCCCATCGCTGGGCCAAATGTTTTCCATTTTTTTAGTAAAGAAAAAAATCTGGACATTTCTCATATCCGGACGCCAATCCGGACATGTCTTCAAATCCGGACTGTCCGGACGAAATCCGGACGTATGGTAACCCCAATATTAGTGCACCCTAATATGTCTGTGTAGATTTTGGCATTGGATCCGACCATCACTTGTAACACCGTTGCCGTATCCTCTATTTTTTCATATCACGTTATAATTTTTTGTGATAATGTGTGTGTAATTCTTTCTAAATTCTTTCTAAATTCATATTATTTGACACACCTCGTATAAAATTAACAAACTTGGAAAACTGATGGTTTTATCTTGAGGTTTAGACCATGCACATATTTTTATGAAGAATAACTGTTTTTCCTAAAATTATTAATAAAAGAGTTATTACATGTCTAAAAAATAAAAATGATGTTCGAAATCGGTAATTTAGGAAAATTTTAGAATTTTTTTTTCAAGTATAAGGCTGTTATTGCATATTTGAATATGGTTTTGAATTACAAATAACTTTTCATAATAAAATTTTATATTTTGAAATATAAAGGTAGTGTGCTCTTGAGCGAAATTCATATTTTTTGACATACCTCGTATACTGTTGAGAAAATTTGATATCTGATGATTGCATCTTAGGTTTTAGACTATGCAGAGCACTTTATAAACAATGACTTTTTTTCGTAAAATTGATATTAAAAAAGTTTCCCATGTGGTTCGAAGTTACGCAGACACCCTGTATAATTTCTTCGTCACTATACCAGGTAGAACAACAACTGAGGTGTCAAATAAAAGCTTATAAAATTCCTCACCTTTAGTACCATCCTTGGATTAAAAGCTTTCGTTTGCCACCTAATTTGTCATTCTACCTGGTATAGTGAGGAGTTATATTCGCGGTCGGACGGACAGGCGGACAGACAACCTATGTCAAATTTTTCACCTTTAGTACCATCCTTGGATTATAAGCTTTCATTTGACACCTCATTTGTCATTCTACCTGGTATAGTGACGGAGGAGTTATATTCGCGGTCAGACAGACAGACGGACAGACAACCTAGGTCTAATTTCTCACCTTTAGTACCATCCCTGGATTATAAGCTTTCATTTGACACCTCATTTATCATTCTACCTAGTATAATGACGGAGAAGTAAACGTTCTTATTCTATTATTCTTGTAGGTACATTTAACATTGATTGAAATTATGAAAAAATATAGAAAACAGCATGGCAACACTGTGACGCACAAACATAAGATTCAGCTGTGCGTTACATAGGGTGCACTAATACCCAAGATGTCCGAAAAATGCCTAAAGTACAAAAGAAAAGCAAATATACAAAAAATATATAATGAAGAAATTCTTCAAGAAGCTTTACGGGAAACAATAATTATTTCTCGTAAAGCTTCTTTATTAGGATGGAGCGAAAAATTCAATTTTCGAAATTTGAAGTGAAGTAGTGTGCAAAAGTTGTCTATCGGTATGCAAAATAACGTTTTAAAGCACAAATAAATTAAAAATATTTCAGAGGTTCCCCGAACGCTTCGAATTTTACAATAATAAGGTATATTACATATACGGTATTTTTATGGTTTACAACATCAATTTGATTCTCCCTTGTCAACAGTCAACAAGTGTATGAGTTCTGGGAAATTACTTCCGCGCGGGTCTGTGTCTGTAGCACGTGACATCACGTCACAAGTTTCAGAAGACTGGGTCAGTACGTGTTAAGTTACGGTATCGAGCGTCTCGCTTTGTTTTGTTTTCTGTGTTATGTATTTGGATTTTGTGTATTTTATTATTACTCGCGCCATGCCAACAACAAGAAAAGAGACCTTTTGTGCAGTGTTTGGAGCGTCAAAAAAACTAAATGAACTAATGTTACCGACTTATAGTGATGTAATAAGACATTTTTTATGGATTAGATTTCAGTTACAACAAACTTCTAAAAAGAAACCAAATGTTTCTGAAATAATAGCACTAGTGACAACATATCTGGAAGGACTCTGGACCAAAGCTTCGTTACCTGTTTTGTCACACAAAAGGATTACCGATATGTTAAACTGATATTACAAGAAATATCAAAATTTGAAGAAACCATTAAAAAGCAGAAAAACAACTGCCATGTCACAAAAACTAAAAAGCTTTCAAGACCATGCTAGTAGTACCCTTTTTGATATTATGTACTTCATGTAAATGTGCCGATTTTGCTTTATGCAAGTGTAAAATAAAAGTTCCCTTAACAGAGAGGACTTTTTTATTAGACCAGCGAAGCCAACGTAAAATGTCAATTATTCCAGAGATAAAATTGAAAGTAAAAAAATAGAAAAGAAAATGGCAAGGAAATTAAAAGATACATATACCTAAAATTACCGAAGAACCAAGACAAACAGAAACTGTCATACAAGATGTTACTTTACTAGAATCCGATTCTTCTGATAGTGTTTCAGAAACGTCAGAAACAAATTACCAATCGATTGCTTCAAGTTCCCAGTCATGTGAAAATTTTGGACAAATGAGAATTTCCTTGCCAAAATTGGCGAAAGCGTGTGACAGAATAGGTGTCTCTGACAGAGCTGCAGCAATAATAGCTACTGCAGTTTTAGAGGATTTTAAAATAGTTACTCCACGCGATACTTCTAAAATAATCGATAGAAGTAAAATACGTCGTGCTAGAAAAAGGAAGAGAACTGATTATGAGAGCACAAGTAAGGAAGTGATAACGGGCTTATTTTTTGACGGTCGAAAAGACAAAACACTGTCGCAATGTATGAAGGGAAACAAACTTTATAGAAACACCGTCGTTGAAGAACATGTTGTATTAGTGTCAGAACCGGGCTCCAAGTTGGAGCTGGAACTGCATCTCATATTAAACAAGCAATCGTAAAGTTCTTAGAGACCAAGGTGGACTTTTCCCATTTAAACGCTATCGGATGTGACGGAACAGTTTTGAACACCGGAAATAAAAATGGTGCCATAAGAATGATGGAACTATATCTTAAACGCCCCGTTCAGTGGTTGATCTGCCTTTTTCACGCAAATGAATTACCCCTAAGGCACTTACTTCAAAAGTTAGACGGATTTTCAACAGGACCTAGCGGATATTCTGGTACCATTGGAAAAGCTTTAGAAACATGTGAAAATTTGCCAGTTGTGTCATTTAATCCAATACAGAGTGGAAACTTTCCAGTGCTTGTTCCTAATCTAAGTACCGATCAAAAATATTTGTGGGATATATGTCAAACTGTTACTTCTGGCATTTGCACGGAGAGCCTAGCCAATCGAAACTCGGGCAAATTATCCCATTCCCATTGGCTAACAGCTGCAAATAGGATACTTAGACTTTATGTATCCTCAAATAAAGTCTCAAGTAATCTTCAAATTCTAAGCGAATACGTACTAAAGGTGTACGCACCTTTATGGTTCCATATTAAGCTAAAGCCGTCATGTAAGGACGGTCCTCGTCATCTGTTGAATATGATTAGATGGCCCAGAAATTTTGACAAGAAACTTTTGGAAATTATTGATCCCGTCATTCAGAGAAATGGTTTCTATGCTCGCGACTACTTGCGATGGTAACAGATGAAACCAAGTCCATAAGGGAGCTAGGTTATCTTCGTCTCTTGAAAATTCGTCAGCAAAATCAGAATAATCAATATATACGATTTTTTACTATTCCAAAAATTAATATTAATGCCACAGACTTTGTGGAACTCATCGATTGGCAGTCTTGCAGGCTGACGGAACCTCCATTACTAGCTAATATTTCTAACAAAGACATTTTAGCTATGATAGAAGTGCCAGATCAAATGGAAATTGTTAAATATCCATGTAATACTCAAGCAGTTGAACGATGTGTCAGACTGGTTACCGAAGCTTCTATGGCGGTCTATGGGGAAGACAACAGGGATGGATTTATCAAATCAAGATTAGACTCACGACAACAGATGCCGCATTTTAATACAAAACGTGAGTGCTCACTAGACACTACATAATACCATATTTACATTTTGAGTTAGGAGGTGAAAAGAATTTTTGGTGGTGGAGGGGTGGTGGTGGAACTCGTTTAGCAGCCACCTCCTCGTGGTGAGTTCTGGATTGTATTTTAATGCTAAAATATAAAATACAAGCGACGAGCTGCTATTAATGTATACAACGGTATAGGCAAATTTCAAGTCCCGGGGAACCTCTAAATTACAACACATGGGGTTGATTTTTTTTCCCTATAATATACTACCTAATAGACAACTTTTGGGTACTAGCCCATTTCAAAAAAGAAAAATGAAAAATATCGGTCAACTTCGCTCCACCCTATTCTTTATGCCATTAATTATTAATGGCATGCCAAAAGCGACGGCAGCAGTTAAATAAGGGATACCCAGAACTACTCTGCAGTTTAGACTACGCGAAAAATTTGAAAAAGTAGCACATGGTCCAAATTCTTATTTAAGTATTTCAGAAGAAAGTGTACCTATTAGAAAAATGGGTAGTAGATTGTTACAGAAAAGGGTTACCGAAAATAAAAGGGGGAAAACAGAACCCCCGACCAAATCCATTTAAAAACAATTTTCCTGTGATCATTGGTATCAATCGTTTTTAAGAAGACACCCTAATTTAACTAATAGAATTCCTGAAGCTGTAAACAATGCCAGTGAAAACGTGTCAAAAATGATATCAGAAAGTGGTTTAATAATATACAAGAATATTTAATGCAAAAGAACTATGTTGACATTCTTTCTGATCCTAGCAGAGTTTACAACGGAGATAAAACTTATTTTACTTTTTGTCCGAGACAAGATAGGGTTCTTGCACCAAAAGGTGCCAAAAATATTTATCAGATAGAGCAAGGCCCGTCGAAAACAAATAATATTACCATCTTGTTTACATTTTCTGCTGTGGGAGTTACAACGCCACCGACGATCGGTTATGCTTATAAAAGATTACCCAAAAGCATCGCAAAAGGTGTTCCAGGTGGGTGGGGTATTTTGCTACTACATGTAGCAAACATGTTCCATTTCCAATTATAATGTTTGTAGATGGGCACAAAACACATTTAACATACCAACTAAGTCAACTATGTACAGCACTTGAAATAATCCAAATCCCAATCCCCCCAATCCATTATATCCAAATGCCACTAGAATTCTTCAACCCTCCGACGTCTCTAGTTTCAATCCACTTAAATGCGTGGAATAGAGCTTTGTTGAATTGGCAGAGACAAAATCCATTTGAACAACTAATTTAAGTAAGAGTAACTTTGCTCCAATTTTAAAATAAGCGGTAGATACTCTCAAGCCATCGGCTATCTCAAGTGGTTTTAGAGTCTGTGGTCTCTGTCCTTGGAACGCGGATAGTATTGACTACAGCAAATGCCTAGGTAAAAATATACCGCAGATAAATTTTGCGAAACCATAACAGAATCAATCAATTTGACCAATTTTTGCGACATATGCGATGAAGCTACTTTACAGCTGTTAAAAGAAGCCAGATACCCGACACCGTACGGTATAAGGCTACGGCTCCACGGGCTGGAAATTGACGCTAGCAGTAGCCGTAAAACGAACTTAAAATTCCGCGAAACGGAATAGGAATAGCCGAACTGTACCGACTACAGGACTTGTGCGTAGTCGGTTCAGTTCGCCAGTAGTGTTTGAATTATTCCAAAACAATGCATGTTTTCGTACTATATTGACTCCCCTAAGAGCATAAATTGAGTATTTGAGAAATTTTACTTGTTTTTTAGGGATGCACATTATACTTTTCCAACTCCAAGACCTACGCATGAGGTGTCAAGAAGTGACACTGAGATAATTGAGTTTCCATTTTTGAGTTTGGCATTTTTTATCCTATGGTCGTGTTACTACCTATACAACCCAACACAATACGGTACAGAAGACCTATACAATCTTATTCCAAAAATATTCACTTTGTTTTATATCTATGAAAATTTTATTCTATTTTTATTTTACGAGGTAACGTATTTTATTATTCTTATCTATTATATAGTACGTATTGTAAAGTTAATGATACTCCATTGTTAAGTTATAAACTCTGTCCTTTATTGGTCGCGTTCACCAGAATAATCCGAGTGCAATCCGATTAATTTGCGCTGAAACGCTGACAGTTTTTTTACTAGTGAACGACTGACGTTTGACATTTGATTGAGAGTGTTCTGTGTTCCATTTGTTTACGTTTTTATTCTTTATTTATATAATTTATAACCTACAGACAGACAGTTTTGTTTTTAAATAAAACTGTGTCTAAATAGTATAGTATAGTTGATCCAAAAGATGGCATCAGTACCGGCGCTAGGGTATAAGGCACCCGCCTGCCAAACTAGCATAGGCGCCCTTTGGTTTCTTTTAAATTAGTATTTTGTATAGCACCAGCAGAAAAAAGCTCATTTTGGCGCCCCCCAAACAGGGGCGCCCGCCTGCAGTGCATCCCTTGCAGGCCCGTTATCGCCGGCCCTGGATGGCATAACCCAGACATCCAAAGTGAAAGTTATCCTTCAACACCAAATTGTTCTATATGGTCCACACAATGTCCAGAAAAAAGTCACACCATTTTGAGCGTCGGGTTTGGGGGGGAGAGGGGAGAGAAATCGGTAAATTCGTAGTTTTTTAAGTTTTTCGCCAATATTTCTAAAACTATGCGGTTTAGCATGAACAACCCTTTATATAAAATTGTTCTACATTAAATTTGAAATAAAAAGGTCCTATGCATAATCTTTTTAAAATGAATGGTTCCAAAGTTACGGAGGTAGTATAGTATAACTGGTCCAAAAAGAGGCCTAACCCAAACATCCAAAGTAAAAGTTTTTCTCCCAACACCAAAATGTTTTACATGGTCCACATATTGTTCAGTAAAAAGTTACACCATTTTGAGCGTCCGGTTTGGGAGGGAGATGGGAGAGAAGCCGGTAAATTAGTAGTTTTTTTACGTTTTTCGTCAATAATTCTAAAACTATGCTTTAGCGTAAACAATGTTATATAAAAAAATGTTTACATGAAATTTAAAACAAAAAATGTTGTATACATAATTGTTATAAAATCAATGGTTCCAGAGTTACGGAGGGTGAAAGTCGAGGTTTTCGATACTTTTTATATTTTTTGGGCAATATTTATGATATAACTATACCAAAAACCCAGACATCCAAAGTGAAAGTTATCCTCCCACACCAAATTGTTCTATATGGTCCACATAATGTTCAGAAAAAAGTCACACCATTTTGAGCGTCGCGTTTGGAGGGAGAGGGGGGAGAAATCAGTAAATATAAAAAGTATCGAAAACCTCCACTTTACACCCTCCGTAACTCTGGAACCGTTGATTTTATAACAATTATGTATAGATCCTTTTTTGTTTTAAATTTTATGTAGAATATTTTTCTATAGAACATTCTTTACGCTAAAGCATAGTTTTAGAAATATTGACGAAAAACTTAAAAAAACTACTAATTTACCGACTTCTCCCCCATCTCCCCCCCCCCCAAACCGGAAGCTTAAAATGGTGTAACTTTTTACTGAACAATATGTGGACCATATAGTACAATTTGGTGTTAAAGGAAAACTTTTACTTTGGATGTCTGGGTTAGGCCTTTTTTTGGACCAATTATACTATTCTACCTCCGTAACTTTGGAACCGTTTATTTTAGAAGGGTTATGCATAGAGCCTTTTTTATTTAAAATTTAATGTAGAACAATTTTTTGTAGAGGGTTGTTCATGCTAAACCGCTTAGTTTTAGAAATATTGACGAAAAACAAAAAACTACGAATTTGCAGAATTTTCCCCCCTCTCCCCCCCAAACCCGACGCTCAAAATAGTGTGACTTTTTTCTGAACATTATGTGGACCATATAGAACAATTTGGTGTTGGAGGATAACTTTCACTTTGGATGTCTGGGTTTGGGTCTAACTATACCATACTAAAACTAAAATGGATAATATTCTTGAAGAATTTTTGTTTGGGGACGAAATTAGCAAATGCCGTTATATATTTAGCGGATGTACCTACCTCTAATTATTCCAGAAGGATGAGATAAAATAATAATAACAAGTAATTAAAATTATTTTAAATATATATAAACCATAATTCAATATCCAATTAGATTTTCGTATGCCCAGAACTACTTTCCAGGTAAAATTGTATAACAAGTTAATAACATCATGTATATATTGTTATATTTCCAGGAACTATTTAATTGTATTGGTCGCATATCCACCAATTTGAAAACAGAATAATTCTATTGAAAAAAAAAAAATGTTTAGGATTTGGATGCTAAGTAAACCAGAGAATTTGTTGCTGGGGATAGGTTTGGTTTGCCAAAGAGCTCTGGACATAAGTTTTTCACCCAAATAATATAGAATTACAAAAAATTGGAAATAGCTAATCTTGAATATCAGTGTGTATATTGATTTAATTTTATTGTAAATATTCTATAATATAATTTTATTGTAAATATTGTATTAAGAGGATCGGTACGTATTTTCGGCTGCAATGCTATTCAAATGGGGATTTATTTTTTTCGAATCCTGAGAAAACTAAGAAGTATTTTTGAAAAATTTAAACGCAGAATGAAAGTCCCTGAGAACTTCTATAATGTTTATTTTAATAAGTTACAGGGGTGAAAAACTAAGAGAAAATTTAGTGTGATTTTTAATTTCAAATATATCATTCAAAATAAACTTTTTATTTATTCTAAGGCAAAACGTCACTGCAAATAGAAAATACAGTGATGTAGTTAATAATGTAAAACAAACGGACCAAGAATTGGAAACCGAGAATACATTGAAAATAATATTAGAAAAACTCATCAAGATAGATGACAAAATAACACAAATATATGTACGCGTTACTAGATTGGAACATAGCGCTAAAGGAGCTATACCGAAAATTCGAAATGGCTAAGCAACTACGAATCATGGAATGGAATGCCAATGGGCTTCTACAACATAAAAATGAACTGCAAACTATCCTAGATACAGAAGAAGATGATTTATGTCTCATAGCTGAAACACATTTCACGAAACAATATTTTATAAAGCTTAGAGGATACAGGGTATACCACACTATACATCCTGACAATACAGCCAAAGGAGGCAGCGCACTAATAATAAAAGATAACATTGAACATTATGAGGAGCTAAAATATGAAACAGAACACATACAAGCAACTACGGTATGTGTCAAACTCAAAACTAATTGCGAAGTTAATGTAAGCTCAATTTATAGCCCCCTAGGCATTCCATTAAAAAAGAACAGTATGTAGAATACTTGAAAAGATATATCATTGGAGGTGACTTTAATGTAAAGCACACCCAATGGGGATCAAGATTAACAACAACTAAAGGAAAAGAGTTACTGGTAGCCATAAAAGAACAGAAATGTGAAGTAATATCAACAGGTAGACCGACTTATTGGCCAACAGATACAAACAAAATACCGGACTTAATTGATTTCTTTGTTATTAAAAATATTTCATCCAACTATGTAGATATTAATGAAGGTTGGGATATGAATTCAGATCATTCACCCATAATACTCACTGTGAGTGACACGATTATCAGAAAGGAATGTAACCCAATACTAACAAATAAACTAACAGTCTGGGAAAGTTTTAGATCAATCCTTGAAGATAGAATTGAACTAGCAGTACCATTAAAAAAACCTGAACAACTAGATGAGGAAGTTGAGTTGCTTGTACAAAATATACAAAAATCAGCATGGGAAAGTACTCCTACTATAAGATCAAACGTCAAAGGAAACAACTATCTGAAAGAAATTAAAAAGTTAATGAAAGAGAAAAGAAAACTTAGAAGGAATTGGCAACAAACCAGAGCACCCCAAGATAAAACAAATTTAAACAATGCTAGTCAAAAACTTAAAAGAGAGATTCAAAATATAAAAAATGAGTCAATCAGTTATTACCTGAGAGAGTTGACGGATAATAGTAGCACATATTACTCTCTATGGAAAGCTACAAAAAGGCTAAAAAGACCAGTAACCCATTCTCCACCCATTAAACTAGAAGATGGTAGCTGGGCTAGAAGTAATGAGCAAAAGGCAGAGAGATTTGCCACATATTTAGAAAATACATTTAAACCGCATGATGACCAAAATAATGATCAAATATCGATAGAGCCTAATCAGACAGAGGAGAGAATCAGACCAACATCCCCGAAGGAAGTAGCTGATGAAATAAAAGACAATATAAATCCTAAGAAGGCACCAGGATATGATCTAATTACTGGAGAATTACTAAAAAACCTGCCTCGTAAAGCCATAGTCAAATTGACCAACATCATCAATGCTGCATTTAGATTGAGATATGTTCCAAATTTATGGAAAATAGCTGAGGTTATAATGATACCAAAACCAGGAAAATCACCAAATAAAGTGTCTTCATATAGACCATTATCACTTTTACCAGTGATGTCGAAGCTTTTTGAGAAACTTCTGCTAAAAAGAATAAAACCAATACCTAATAGAAGAGAAAAAAATGATTCCAAACCACCAATTTTGCTTCAGAAATAACATTCTACGATTTATCAGGTACACAGAATGACTAACATAATTGAGAAATCATTAGAAGAAAAGAAAGTCTGTTCTACAATCTTTTTAGACGTAGCTAAGGCCTTCAACAAAGTTTGGCATGAAGGTTTAGTCTACAAACTCAAAATTCCTATGCCTAAACAATATTCAGAAATTTTACAATCATATATATCTGACAGATATTTCAGAATTAAGCAAGAAGACGTGTACACTGATCTAAAAGAAATCAGAGCAGGAGTCCCTCAAGGAAGCGTATTAGGTCCTGTTCTCTACCTGTTATACACATACGATATACCTGAAATGGAAAATGATACTATAGCCACATTTGCAGATGACACCGCTATCTTAGCAGTAGGCGATACCAGCGAAGAAGCAGCAGAAAAATTACAGTTGGCAATCAATAAAATACACAACTGGACTAAAAAATGGAAAATCAAATTAAATGAATCTAAATCTATTCAGGTCAATTTTACAAATAAAAAAATCAAAAACATTCCAATTAGAATAAATGATGCCCAAATACCATATGCATCTTCTGCAAAACATTTAGGTATCACACTTGATGCAAGGCTTCGCTGGAAAGTCCACATTAAAAAGAAAAGGGAAGAATTAGGTATCCGTTACAAAAAAATGTATTGGCTGATGGGAAGAAACTCTGCATTGTCCACATATAACAAAATACTTTTATACAAACAAATACTTAGACCAGTATGGATGTATGGTTGCCAACTCTGGGGCTGTGCCAATTCAAGTAATATTCAGATTATCCAGAGATTCCAGAATAAAGTATTACGGAACATCGTTGATGCTCCTTGGTATATCTGAAATGTCGACCTCCACAAGGATCTTGAGATGGAAGATGTAGACAAAGTTATCAAGAAGATGGCAGGTAGTCACGAACAACGGCTCCACAGTCATGTAAACATCGAGGCCATCCAGCTCCTCGATAATACTGGGCTAGAAAGAAGACTCAAACGAAGAAAAACATTTGAGTTAGTGTAAAGTGTTAATGTAAAAGCAGAGCATGGTGTTGTATTGTGTGTTAGTTTTAGTTTTAAAATTTCATACTTGTTAAAAAAAATAAGAGGACACCATAGGGTTAAGATCTTAGATTATGTATCATTTAGTAACATAAGTTAAAGAAGAACTGATAATTGGTCAACTGATGACCAGATTTCAGTAGTCTAAACACAGCTTGTGTTTAATAAAAAAAAAAATTATTCTAAGGGACTTTCGGCCCTCGGTAATAATTTAGTCTTTCATTCTGCGTTTAAATTTTTCAAAAATATTTATTGGTTTTTTCAGGATTCGAAAAAAATAAACACAATGCCGTGGTAATATTTTCCAAATCTATCTTTGTATTACAACGCACTCAGCCGAATATAATATTGTCAGCATATATATTGTCAGTCAGACACTGACAATCAGTGACAATTTTAAATATTTGACATTGCATCGGGAATATGTTGAGTTATTGATTAAGTATTATTGAAATATAGTGTATTTGATAAATAATAGGGAACTTGCACAATTTTTTTTTATTACATAATAATGTTCAGTTTTGTATAAAAATGAGATTTCCAAAATTTCACTCTTCAAAAACTCGTAATAACTTAGAAATACGTATTTAAAGTCTTCAGCGGTATAAAATAGTTCAAACGACCCGTGACGTCACATAGTTTTACATTAGTTATTATTATGGTTATATTTCGCTGTGTCTAGGTACACGCTAACGTGAACGCAAATAAAAAAGTTAGGTATGTACACGCGAATTAAACTTCATCAAGCCAGTGACGTTATTATTTAGCGTGCGCAGTGACTGTATATTTTGGTACATGCTATTTTGATATGTTTAGCGTGTGTTTGATAGAAAAATATTTGTTAAAGGAAGGGAAGCAGAACTATTCAGATGTTTCAAACTTAATTGTAATAAATCAATGTATATATTAAAGTATATATTTAGGTTAGCAAAATTAATATATGATTGATCTTCGAGCGTTCAACGAAGCAACACCTAATTAGTTTAATCACAACTAGTTTTTGCGGTTTGTTTATAAACGTTGAGTACTAAAAGTGAAAAGTGTGAATTATCGACAAAAATTACCGATACTTGGCCATTTACTGTAAGTTATTTAATTTATTTAATTAAATCGACTTATTACCAATGATTGCGTGTTGGTGTAAGGACCGTACTCAGGTTCCGTAGATCAATATGAACGAAGCTTCATCATCAAATGTTTTTCCTCAACAAGAAATTCCCAAAAATGATACTACTTCACCAAAGTTATATTCAACAGTTTTAAATGAACCTACCAGTATATTATTCCCTTCCAAAAAACAAGCGGTTGTATTAAATTCAGTTCCAAATTCAAAAATCGAGGATTACCTGAATGCTGTAGCCAATTCAGATGACCCCAAAAATATACTTGCAATATCCCGAATTGTTAATGATCGTATATGCATCTACTTCACTTCAGAAAATATTGTTGAAACATTTTTGAAAACAGACAATGGGATAATAATAGTAAATCAACATCGCATTCAAGCTAGAAAGCTAATTACTCCAAATGAAAAACTAATAATTTCTAATATACCTCCTTCCATACCACATAACGTCATAGAAAATGAACTCAAGAAGATAGGAATCTATCAAATAACACCAGTAGATTTTCTACGGATCGGAACATCAAATCCTAGTTTTAGGCATATCATTAGTTTTCGACGTTTTACTTATATAGCCTCTAAAAATCTTGAAAATCTTCCCGATTCAATATTAATTAACCACGATCAATCGAACCACCGAATATATTTCTCACTAGAAAAACAAACGTGCTTTATTTGTAAACAAACTAATCATTTAGCATCTCGATGCCCAAATTCTAATAATCAATCCATCGATGACAATACAATAAACATTTCCCAATCACAATGTGATCAATCTATTAGTTCACTACAAAATAAAACTCAACCAACAGCAAATTCTCCCGTACTTACTAAACATATCAGTAATTTACAACCTACTGAAACAACCACTTCAACCGCACAACAAAACTCTACTGAAACAATCACTTCACTCGCACCACAAAACTCTACTGAAACAATCACTTCACCCGCACCACAAAACTCTACTGAAACACTCACTGCACTCGCACCACAAACCTCCACTGCAACAATCACTTCACCCGCACCAAAAAACTCTACATCTTTCGATAACTCCCAAACAATGGTGACGGAACCGGTTAAAACAAATGAAACTATAGCAGCAACTCAAACAGAAGGGCAAAGACCTAAAAGAAATGCTTCTGATCCAACTTCTCCTGAAACAGAGGGTGGAAGTCCTTTTAAAGAACCCATTACAAAACACAAAAGAACAAAAACAGATCTCCAAACCCATCATAACGTAGCTGAAGTTCTTACGACCTGTACAGTGAATTTTTTCCAAGATAAGTCGAACAGTAGCTGTTTAAGTCAAGAAGAGTTAATAGATTTATTTGAAAACGCTCACGGATCTCCAGATCCACTTAGTATTGCTAAAATATACACGGAAGATATCGAAGGGTTAACAGATCTCTTAAAAAAGCTTTATCCAGTGCTATCACATAGATACTTGAAATCTCGATGTACAAGACTGAGGAAGAAGCTTAGCAAACTACAGGATGACTATTCTTCTACAGATTTTAGCGACACACCCACTAATTAAAAACATTCAACTCCATAATTCAATGGAATCTGAACGGGTTTTACACCCGTCTAGAAGAATTCAAATTACTAATGTCAAAATTCACACCGTCCATCAGTTGTCTACAAGAGACACATTTTAAACAGCAGAAATTTTATAAACTAAAAAACTATACACCATATATTAAAAATAGACTTAATGCAAACCAGGCTAGTGGAGGGACAGCTATTTATGTACATAACCAATATAATACTAAAATAATAGATTTAAATACACAATTAGAGGCTATAGCAATATCTCTGAAAGGACCTCAAAAAATAAACATCTGCAATATATACATTCCTCCCGGTACTGATCCTTCAGCTCGCGAATTATCAGACCTTTTTAATCAAATTCCTCAACCACGAATTATTTTAGGCGACTTCAATGCACATCATGTCCTATGGGGCTCAAGTAAATCAGATAGTCTAGGGCGTAAAATTGAACAAATTATAACTAACCTTAATGTCAACTTACTTAATGACGGTAGTATTACAAGATTTAATGTCTCTACAGGTGGCGGTTCAGCGATTGATTTAACTCTATGTGACCCTGTTTTACAACCTGGACTGTCTTGGCAAGTGGCAAGCAACACCTTATCTACATGGAAGTGATCACTTCCCAATATTAATAACAAATAATAATGTAACTCCCTCTTCTATCCCGTCTAATAAATGGAATCTAAAGCATGCCGACTGGTCTTTATATTCTTCTTTAATATCTCGATCCGTATCTGAGCTAACTCCTCCCAGCGATGACCATGCAAGTATTAATCATATAGTTTCCAGTTTTATTCAGCTTATAACAACAGCTGCAGAATTATCCGTAGGTTTTATAAAATTTCCAAAAAAACACCCTCCAGTCCCTTGGTGGAATCAAGAATGTAAAGTAGCAATCAGAGAGTCAAAAAGTTCTTTTTACAAATTTAAAAAATTTCCTACACTTCAAAACCAACTCGAATATAAGCAAAAGAGAGCCTACTGTAGATATATATTGAAGAAAAGTAAGCGAGAAGCGTGGAAAACATATGTCTCGTCCTTAAATTCATCTACTCCTATTTCCGAAGTTTGGAAAATGATTAATAAAATGAATGGTAAAAAATCCTTCAATACAATCCATTATTTAGAATATAACAATCTTACTTGCTCGAAGAAAGAACAAATAACTGCTCTACTAGCTGATACATATCTAAGACACTCCAGTAATGACAGTATCTCTACTAAGTCCATAATACACAAACAAAATTTAGAGAACACTTACATAGATTTAGAGGATCATACAGATTCTCCTCTTAATGCCATACTCTCAATGGATGAGTTACTATATTCATTAAACTGTATAAAAAAAATACCAGTCCTGGACCTGATAACATTCCAGTTACATTTTTAAAATCATTACCAGAAGAAGGTAAACAATACTTACTAAAAATTTACAATTTTATCTGGACAAAAAATGTATTTCCAGATAGTTGGTACCAGTCAATTATTATTCCAGTCATTAAGCATGGGAAAAGTAAATCAGACCCTGAGTCCTATCGACCGATCTCGCTGACATGTTCTATATGTAAAATTCTGGAGAAAATGGTAAGCAACAGACTACTGTGGTATCTAGAAGATAAACAACTTCTTACCCCTATTCAAAGTGGTTTTAGGAAATCAAGGTCTACTTTAGATAATCTAGTTGATATAGAATCCGAGATTCATGAAGCATTTGGATGCAATCAAGAGTGTTTAGCAGTTTTCTTTGACATAACTCATGCGTATGATACAATTTGGAGATCTGACATATTAAAAAACTTATCCAGATGGTCAATCAAAGGTAACATCCTCAAATTTATAAAAAATTTTCTAAAATTTCGTCAGTTTAGAGTTCGTGTAGATAATGTTTTTTCAGAGCCAACAACGCAAACTAACGGTATCCCACAAGATTCTACACTAAGCGTAATACTGTTCCTTATTGCGATTAATGATATCTCTAAATCCTTTAGTTCATTAGTAAAAGCACGCTTATATGCTGATGATCTTGTCATATTTTCTAGAGGGAAAAATGTTTTAACACGTACCAGATATATACAAGCCTCTATCAATCAACTAGAAAATTGGTCAGAGAGATGTGGTCTACAGTTTTGTCCAAACAAAACCAAAGCCATTTTCTTTAGCAAGAACCCAAAAAACATCATATTACCACCTAATCTCACCTTAAACTCGTTACCTATTGCTTATGTTGAATCAACTACCTTTTTAGGAATGAAATTAGATCATAGGTTAACCTGGAAAGATCATATCTTTCATCTTCGACAAACAACTCAAAATGGACTAAGTTTATTAAAAAGCATATCTCACAAACAATGGGGAGCCGATTTCCAAACACTCATAACTGTCTACAGAACGCTTATTCGTTCTAAACTAGATTATGGCGCAGTTGCTTACAATTCAGCCAAAGCACCAATACTTAAATTACTAGATCCTGTACATAATACAGCGATAAGAATAGCGCTGGGAGCTCATCATACTAGCCCGATTGAAAGTTTATACTGTGAATCAGGTGAACCTTCCCTCCAACTAAGAAGAAACTTCCTCAGCCTTGTATATGCAGCTAAATTGTCGGCTAATCCACATATACCGACATTTAAAAACACGTTTGCCGACAGATTCACATCGACTTTTAACACAGAGATGGATACAGAGATTACAAAATAGCTTAAACATACATTTTCCTGAGACATACAATGTAACTAACCTTAAACATCAACCTCCTTGGAGAATACAGCTGCCTATTTGTGATACAAGTCGTACTATCCACGACAAATATGACACACCACATAGTATAATTAAAAGGAAAGCAGCAGAGAAATTAAACTCTGCTAAGAACTTCCACATTTTTACAGATGCGTCTAAATCTGACAATGGGGTAGGGGCTTCTTTTACAACTTTACACCAAGACTTCTCCTTCTCACTGTCCCTTAGATCAACCGTATTTTCAGCAGAACTTCTTGCTATTTTGCAAGCAATAATATTTGTAAACAATAAAAACATAAAAAATTCTTTGATAATAACCGACTCTTTAAGTGCCCTCAGCTCTATGAAACAGTTATACGCAAAACATCCCATCTTATTGCTTATAAAGTCAGAACTAATGAGATGTCAAGAAAACGATCGATTTGTTAAATTTCTTTGGGTTCCGTCACACTGTGGTATAACTGGAAATGAAAAAGCTGATCAGTTAGCAAGGGAGGCAACAGAAAATCCACAATCAACATTAGTCACTAAATGCGTTCATAGTGACCTGAAGCAACATTTTAAAAACAAAATAAGTGAGAATTGGCAACTTCACTGGAGCAATTCAGAGACATCTATGAAGAACATTAAAGAAGAGGTAGCTGTATACAATCTCCCACAAAAGCGACGAGACCAAGTATGCATCTCTAGGTTGCGTATAGGCCACACGAAGTTGACACACGATTACCTTCTAAGTGGCGAACAAGTTCCCATTTGCCACAGTTGTGATAGTGTAACCACAGTGAACCATGTGCTAGTGGACTGCCCTTTATACACCCTAGAGCGACATCAAGTTGGATTACCGACTACATCCAAAGAGTGCCTAAACGGGTTAAATAACGACAGAACTATAAACTTTTTAAGAAATGCAAGACCCGTTCACAAAATTTAATGTAACATTTTAGCCACTTATGTAATTATTGTACCATGCTAATGACCCTTAGTGGTTGATGCAATTTTGTAAATAAAAAAAAATTAATATATGTATTTAGTGGACATAACACATAAAAAATATTGTTAAAATAATTTTTATACGTAAGTTAATTATTATAATCAACTATTCTAAATAGGAAATAAGCCACAATTTAACTAAAAAAATGATTTTATTAACGTTTCGACGTCCAAATCGGATGTCATTGTCAAAATACAAAAATTAGTCAGATTAAATAAATTATTAGAAAAATTTTTTTACTAAGCAACACCATTTTTGTTTAATTTAATAATATTTTGTATTTTGACAACTACGTCCGATTTAGACGTCGAAACGTTAATAAAATCATTTTTTGGTTAAATTGTGGCTTAGTTCCCATTTAGAATAGTTGATTACAAATATGCCACAAGGATAATAGCTTCAGAACGAGTTAATTATTATTGTGAAAGCTTTAGGTCTTATTTTTATTTTAATCTTTTACGGTAATACATACTATTTCATTTATAACTAAAAAAAATACATATTAATTTATAGTCTCTTATCTTTTTCTTACTGTTTTAAAATGTTCTTAAACTCGTTAAAAAAACTAAATAATTGTCCACACTCCGTAGTTAATTTAAAAACAAACACTAAACAAATAAAAAATAAGAAATCACTGACACTCTAACTTTTTTATTTGCGTACACGGTAACGTATACCTAGACACAACCTTATATTTAGGTATATTCTTCTTCTCCTTCTTTAGTTTATTGGCCTCCACCTACTTGGGTATTTGGCAAGCTCATCGTCGTGGAATAAGTCAAAAATATTTATATTCTGATGACATTTATCGTATGTCATTGTAATAATATATACCAGTTTGTTAAAATTGTAGTTTTATACTGCTTTTGAAGGAAAGGAACGAAGGTTTACTATTGAAAATAAAACCATTTTGTAAAAGTACGAATTTTTCTATGAATAGTTCAAACGATCAAAAACACTTGTAAGGTCACATAAATGTATTTTCTACTGACGTTTATAACGTGTAATTTAAAATTCTGTTTACTTTATTGGAAAAATGTAAATGTAAAACCAAGTGACGTCACGACGCGTTTGGGACCACCTGTTTTAATTTGAATTTTTAATCGTCTTTAGGGGCCAAACGAAAGACAAACAAAACTTTTTTTATCTTTGATACATGTTTTAAATTATGTTGTGTTGTGATATATAACATTTTTGTCGAATTTAAAAATTTATGCAAGTTCCCTATCGATTTAAGACGTGAACTTAATAAAAAGTTATTTATTGTGTATTATTTGTGGAAGATCCAAGCAGAGAATACATCAGGATAATATATTCTGTGATCCAAGTATTTTTTTGTTAAAGATGTTCAAAATTGTAAGCGTTCCATAACAATATATTATTAAAAAATCACTTTAACACTTTTCTTCTTTTCTCGATTGAGTATTAGTCTTTGTTGTACAAATAAATTATTACAATCACTGAATACATAGTTAGTGAAAAAATTATCACATTTATTAACTGAATTAATAATAATCTCCAATTTTAAAAATAACAGTTTTCCAAGAACATTCAAAGCCCATCTCTTTAAATTAATGATGACATTTTCAAGTAGAATGACATTCTAGTAACGTTTACATATCAATACCAGTGTGAATTTTACTACACGTAATTTGCCGTGTAAAGACAGAAAAAGTAGGGATACACGTAAAATATTTGCGAATTATGTACCCACAGCCTTAACACATTTGTGGACACATCTTCATATGCAGACAGTAATTTCCCTTTGTAAGTGCATGCATATATTGTCGTATCTGCGAATGGGTTAATTGTAAATCGTAATCAATAAAAATTTTGTGTGAATCAATAGAAAACTGGTTTGTTTGAAAATAAATGTAGTACAAATGTGTTCATAATATTTATTTTCATGCTTAGATAAAAACTAAATGTATTGTAACAAAACCTTTCAAATATCTTCCTCCTCCATTGTTAAGCAGAATTTGTTAACAAGAATTGTCCCTCCATTCTTTTTTTAATAAGAGGAATTTCTTCCTTAGCATTCCTAGTATTTGGTTGTGGCTCTAAAATTGCATTTGTTTCACTGAAAGCATCTAAAAGGTCTCTCAATCCTTATTTCGTTTGACATAGCCATACTCATAGAAATAATTATATCTGTATTGATGGTATTATCAGAGAACAACAAACACACGGTGGTCTTCAGAGTGCTCCCTACCAAGAGTACCTTATGCTGCTCCGTTTTCTTTTACTGTTTTAACCCTTATCCGGACAAGTTGGGCTCAATAGGCCCGAAACGCCATGTCTTTTATATGGAAGTAAAATGTCTTGCCCGGATAAGTATTAATGTGAGCTTTCTCGTTTCAGAATTTTTTATCGAATACAGCTTCAAGATAATATATTGCAACCATGCAAAATAATTATTTTTTCCCTTTATAGGATGCCAGCAACACCTTTGTAATATAAGATTGCTTGGAAATGTGCTTCTGTATGATCATCATAAAGGGATGTCTATTGCATTCCCAGTTTATCTTAAGAGTTAGTTGGTTGTGATCTAAGAATCTTATTAAAAAATAGATTATATCTCCCTCTAGTTCTTTTTTCATAGTTCCTCTACTTATATTAAATTTGGAGTATGCCTAATTCCATGAAATGACAACAAATTATATGATTGTAAATAGATAGGAAACTTTGTATAATATATGAAAAAATTTTTGTCCGAAAATTATGTTAGGTATTTTAATAATTCCGACACGTAGAACATGTCAGAGGATAGGAATTATATTGGTGGTAAATAGCAGTCTGATTTTTGCATGCTAACGAAAGAGTAGCAAATCAATTGGAAGTTCTGTCCTACACAATACATGAGACGTTTTCGTAGCCTGACATTCGAAACCTGTAACCTGTTTCACAATTAAAACTTCCCTTTCCAGTGTTTGTTTTAAATTAAAACATCAAAGTTTGTCCGACTAGACACCGTTAAGCTAATAACAAATTTTCAGCTTGCTATTAATAAACTTTCTTTTGGTATGCAGGATCCAGGCCTATTAACTATTTAACTCAAGCAGATTCCATTTTACCAGCGAATATAAATCTCATTCAAAATTCGGCATATCTAGATACTCCTCATTAACTTAATGAAATCTTACCAGAATAATAAACGTTTACTACCAGAAAAAGAAAATTTTGATAATAAATTAAAGATTCGGTCAGCTGGAGAAAGGTTTGAACTAATAAAATGCAAATTTAGAGGATTAAAATTTGATACAGAAAATATTCGATTAACGAACATTGTGTCTTACACAATTTTATAATATAGAAGGAATGTTCTGGATAAATGCAATATTGAGTAGTTATGCTAAATAAAGAAATTAATAATATAACGGTGGGTGAAGAAGGATGAAAAATTGGAAATAACTAATATTGAGAATTATTGTATAGGTACCTACCTACCTATATTAAATTTAATTTTATTGTAGGTAAATATTAATTACAAATATGTAGTTGGTATGCAATCAATACCTACCAATTTTTATAAGATTTGTGAATCAATCAAAAACTGGATTGTTAGAAAATAAATCAGGTAGGTACCTACTACAGATATTGTGTTAATATTTCTAACAACTATATACCTAAATAAAAAAAACACAAATATTTATTTACTTAATTTCGATAATAACTATATATAGGATACATATTAATAATACTAAAATAAGAACTACAAATATTTACAATAAATTACATACAATAATTATTGTATTTATATTCAATTTTAATTAAATTGTCCATTTTGCTTTGAACTTAATTTTAAAGTTGGCGGGATTCAGTTATCACAGCACAACAAATTTAAGGCTGAATAAAATGGCGAGCGCTTCCAATCCGATTAATTCAGCGCACCGTTCACTAGTAAAAGAGCTTCCAATCCGATTGCAAGCCGATTCCAAGCTCTCTGTCTGATGAACGCGACCATTGTTATGCTTCTACCAACTATATAAATAGCAGGCAATACACCTTTCCAACATATGGTGAATGTATTGCCTACCTTACACCTCTCTTCCTAAGTCTAAGTCTAACAAACAAAATAAAAGTTCACATGAACAGAAAACACAATCCAGATTAAACATACTACAACTACATCATATACAGGGCCGCGCCGTCCACGTGTGCAACGTGTGCGGCGCACACAGGCGCAAGCAATTAAGGGGCGCCACTAGAGTTGCTACAAAAATTTTGCGCGGGTAAAAATATCACTTACCCATTTACCGAGCTTGTCACCCTGTATATCTCAACTTAAAAGGTAGGCACATTAAGCATTGACTCAAATCTGCATAAACGAGAAAAATATTGTACAAAAAAATGTTTAAAAAAAAGACATGCAGACAAAAAAATGTTTAGGAGATGAAATATAATATTAACATTTATATTCATATGCTCAGTCCACGTATGGAGTGAAGTTCTGATGAAAGTTTGTTAGCACAATTTTACAATAAAAAACAATGAATATGCAGGTGGATTAAATGCTTTACAAGAGTTAAAATAATTCTTGCTCGAGTTTCGGACAGATAGCAAAATAAATTTAATGATGTTATTACTACAGCAAATTAAGCTGCAGAGAAACTGGGTGTGAAGCCCAGTTTTCAACCAGACACACAGTTACGGTGTCGGAATAAAAGCAGACAGTTCGATTACGAACATAAAGGCGAACTGATTTTGGGTCCGAAAATGTCATACAAAGTTAATTTCTTTTATTGGGTTCTCGACCAAGCATTAATTTCAGTAAATGAAATGAAAATTTGAAATCTTACAAGATTTCAAATCTTACAGAAAACTCACAATTAAAGCTTTTGTGTAGAAATTTGAAAAAAAAATGAGATTTGATCATTTAGATCTAGATTATAGAGATAGAGAGAAAGGATTTGTTTGAAGAAATTATACAGCGTCAGCCTTTGTTAAAAGAATTAAATAATGATGTTTGTAATATTTTAAAATTTATATTTTTAAGCGAATTAACTGTAGTTGCCCAAATTTAACGAAAGCTCTTCGCATTCTGCTCAATCTATCCATATTTGTTGCACTGCTGAACGATTTTTTTCTAAACTAAAACTTACAAAAAATTGTTTAAGGTCGACCACCAGTACAGAGGGGTTGACAAAATCTATCATTTCTATAGAGTCTATTAGATGAAATTGATATTCACCATCGTATAAAAAGATTTTTTGAACTGAAGGCGCGAAAAGTGATTTTTTATAAAAAAGCTTTTCAGGTTTAATAGAAAATGGTTGAATGCTCGAGTATATGAATTTTATGAACATAAAAGGCAGATATTAAGTACTGAATTTATTCAATGTTGCCCAAGTACCTATACTTTCGCTTTTAGAGCATCATCATGGGCGTTTCGTCAAATTAGTACCGGCATTTGATTTTAACCTATTTGTCCCTTGTCCAGTGTGTCATATGTTAATTTCGCCGTTTCTATAGGAGCGAAAGTATACTTGGGCAAGATTAATAAATTCAGTGCTCGATATCTGCCTTTTATTTCCATAGTACATGTTTACTTATATCTTTACTTTTTTATGTTGTTACGTCAAAGATTTTATTTAATTAATTTAACTTTTTTTATTTTTCTATTGCGTATGTGGGAATTTTTTTTTGTTTGGTTGCAATAAATAATAATTGTTCACATTGTTCACATTTTTATTCACATTGATTTATTTAACGAAACGATTTTTAAAAAAATTACCATTTTTTGGGCGCCATTAAATGTTTTGCACACAGAAGGTACCACGTGCTGGCGCGGCACTGATCATATATTCTTTCAAGTACGAAGGTGTACGAGAAGGTCTACCACTCCGAGTATATTTTGTATTTCCTTCCTCTCCCCCAACATCACTACTTACTTTTTCAATCTCCGAGTAATCACTAGTAGCTGTCGAGGTTGAGGGAAGTTCCAGATTTGAGTTACCGAATCTGGGATTTGGATTTACAGAAATTTTAGCAATTGGTATATAACTGTAACTCAGGGTTTTATTCTTATCTATAAACAAATCGTTTTTAGGATCCTCTGCCGACTTTTCTTGACTAGTATTAAGAATTCTAATGAATTTTCTGTTTCTTACTATTTGTGTACCATTAGATAGCTTTATTCTATATGATCTAATATTAACTGTTTGTAAAATTTTTCCCGAATGCCAGAAATTGTCACCCGGTTTGATTTGTACTTTAACCCTGGAATTGATTTGCAAATCAAGAAGCTCTTTAACACCTTTTTTATCAAAATTAATTTTTTGTTTGTATTTATTATCTTCTAAAAATGTATCATATGTGGATGTGTCGAATTGTTTAGTTTTATCATTAGTTAAGTTTGGCATTCGGTCCCTAAGGTCCCTATTCATTAGAATCCTTGCAGGAGTGTCACTATTATTTAAGGGAGTATTTCTTAAATCTAATAACGACAAATATATGTCCTTGTTTTCGGCAGCGCATTTCTGTAAAGTTTTTCTAATTGTTTGAATTTGCCTTTCCACGAATCCATTGGATTGTGGATATCTCGGTGAGCTAGTTATATGAGTAAAGTTCCATTTTTTCGTGAATTGTTTAAATATATTAGGTACTTGAAAATTCTGGTCCATTATCTGTCATTAGTTCTACAGGAATGCCTTGCCTGGAAAATATTGTTTTAAGTGCGAGTATTACATTTTCACTTGTTAAGTTTTTATTTAAATTGACAATCTCAAAAAATTTTGAATAATAATCACAAGCTATTAAAAATACACTGTTTTTAAAATGAAATAAATCACAACCTATTTTATACCACGGTTTTTTTTCGTATGAATGAGGAATCATGGGTTCAGGCTTTTGCGAATTTTGAAAAGTTTGACATATGTTACAGTTTAAAATCATGTCCTTTATTTGGTTGTTCATGTGAGGCCAAAAAAGGATAGGTTCGCTTTATCGATACTTCTTCTCACACCAATGTGACTATAGTGCAGTTTTTCTAAAATTTCCTTTCTAATTGTTTTTGGTACTACTAAAGTTTGGCCTTTAAATATTAAATCTTCTACTAAAGTTAGTTCATCTCTGTATTTGAAATAGGGTTTAATTTCTTCTTGTACTTGTTTAATACGATTAGGCCAACCTGTAAGAATTTGATTTTTTAGCTTTTTTATGTACTGGGTCATTTTTAGTTGCTTCTATTATTTCATCTCTTTTTTGTTTTGAGACATTTACATTTTCCATTATCATGCATACTTGTGCTTTTAATTCTATGTCTATGTTTTCGTTGAATGTTTTGTTTTGGAACGCTCTGTATAGTGTATTAGCTAATATTAGATTTTTTTCTGGTTTATATACTAATTCGAATTCATATTTTCTAAGTTGAATAAGTATTCTTTGTAGTCGAGCTGCGCATGTATTCAAAGGTTTCTTTATTATACTGGTTAACGGTTTGTGGTCTGTTTTCACTATTAATTTTTTTCCAAACACATATTGTGAGAACTTATTAACACCGAACCAGACTGCAAGCAACTCTTTCTCAATTTGCGCATAGCGAGTTTGAGTTTCTGTAAAAGAGCATGAAGAGTGAGCACAAGGAATATTATCCTGTAATAACACTGCGGCCATGCCATATTTAGAGCTATCTACGGAGATAGTAGTTAATTTATTTATGTCAAAAAAATTTAAACAAGGGCTACTACTAATGAATTTCTTAAGGTTATCAAATGCATTACTGTGAATATTAGTCCATTCAAATATTATATTTTTTTTTATCAATTGTCTGAGGGGGGCAGTCTTTTCCGTCAAATTGTTTATAAACTTACCTAGATAAGTAGCCATGCCTAAGAATCTTTGCACATCTGCTACGTTTTTTGGATAAGGCATGTTTTTTTTTGCTTCCCCTTTTTCACCATCTGGTTTCAGTTCAGGCCTTCTGCTGTAATTTGATACCCCATGTATTTAACTTCTGAAAGACCAAACTTACATTTAGTTCTATTAAAACGAATGTAGGTTTCTTCGTCTCTCTTTAAAACTTCTTGCAATCTATTATAATGCTCACTTTCATTCTTGCCAGACACTATAATATCATCAATAAAGACACTTACGCCTTCTATGTCTTGAAAAATCTCAGACATTCTTTCCTGATATACCTCTGGTGCACTGGATAGTCCATAGGGCATTCTAAGGAATCTATACCTACCAAACGGTGTAGAAAAAGTACACAGTTTTGAGCTATCTGCATCCAACTTTATCTGAAGGAAACCTTGAGTAGCGTCTAGGGTGCTAAAAATTTTTGCTCCTACCAGTTTTTCTATCAGTTCATCAAATGTTGGCAGTTGGAGATAGTGCCTTTTGATAGCGAAGTCCTTGGGATCCAAGCAAAGTCTTAAATATCAATTTTGTTTTCTCACCCAAATGTATGCATTTACCCAGTCTGCAGCATCATCTGCTTTTTTAATGAACCTTTGCCTTACTAAACTATCAAGTGTTATTTTGAACTTTTCTTTAATGGAAAATGGAATTTTTCTAGGTGGATATATTACTGGTTTTTCATCTGGTTTGAGCTCAATATGGTAAGGTTCTTCTAGACAACCTATGCCTTTAAACAGTGAGTTATAATTTGTCAATAATTTATTCACACTATTTGTTTGTTCTATATTTACCATATCAACTCTACTGATTAAATCAAATTCTATGCAGTATTTTAAACCCAATATTGGACATGTATTTAAATCGATAACATGAAATAAAATAGATTTCTGTTTATTTTTATAGTTGCAATTCAACCAATATTCTCCAACTATAGGTAGTAAATTTTTTGAATATGAACTTAAAGTGACTTCAGTATTTCTAATTCTATTTAAATCAAAACCTATTTTATTTAAAATATTTACAGGTATAACATTCGCCATGGAGTCTGAGTCTAATTTAAAATTTATAATGTTACCTTCTACATTTAATTTCTGAGCCCATGTCATTTCACCATTCTTTGAAATCATATCAATTGCTTCCACATAAACCGTTTTCACTTCACTTTCACTGTTATCACCCACAGCATAAACACTTCTTCTATCTCTGTTGTTATTCTTATTGTAGCAGGCTGATGAAAAATGGTTGTAACCTCCACATCTTGCACACACTTTGCCATAAGCCGGGCATTTTCTAAAATCATGTTTATATGAACATTTCTTACATTCTCTGTTATTGCTGCTTTGATGTTGGGTCGCAAATTTCTGTCTGAATTCTCCCCTTACATCTCTTGAGGGTTTTCTGTTTACTTTATCTACATTTAAGTCACTCGTACCTGCCTCCATGTAACTGGATATAGCCATATTACGTTCTTTAGTTTTTTCTATGATAACTGCTTTCTTTATAACTTCGTCTAATGTTTTTAAATCATCTTGTAGGAGTTTTTCTCTAATTTCTTTAGATTTTATACCATAAATTAAAATATCTTTAACTAGGCTCTCCCTTAATTGATCTAGTTCACAGTGTAATGATATATTTTTCACTCTTGCCCTAAATTGCTTAATACTTTCAAACTCTATTTGCTTACTGGTCAATAATTGATGTCTTTCATAGGTTCAGATTTTCTTTGGTGTAAAGTGGTTATCATATTTTGTAAGTAAAACTTCTAGATTATTTTTTTCTTCGTCTAAGAATGTGAATGTATTATAAATTCTCATTCGTTCGTCACCTATTAACGTTAACAACAGGGCACATTGAGTCTTTTGTGCCTTTTTTGAAATCTCGGTTGCCACGAGGTAAGTTGTGAATCGCTGTTTCCAGAATTTCCAATTTTCGGAGACATTCCCCGACATCTCCATAGGAGGTACGCCTTCAAGTCCATGTTTACTATAATTATTACTGCTTTATCTTCTTTATTAATTTTATTTTATATATTTTTTGTCGCAGCGCCATGTAAGGTTAATGATACTCCATTGTTAAGTTATAAACTCTGTCCTTTATTGTCATGCTTCTACCAACTATATAAATAGCAGGCAATACACCTTTCCAACATATGGTGAATGTATTGCCTACCTTTACACATATCTCTATCTACATAAACTTAGCGAATCACTTCCCGCAAATAATACGGTACGCCCAATAGAAATTTTTCGCTTTTTTGCTGCTTATTAGTTGTGGAAATAGTTATTTTTCTACAACCACTATTCAAAGTGCACTTTTCTGCACGGTTTTATGTTAGCAAACTTGATATTTTCTCACAGTATAAGATATTTGACATTAGTGTGCAGAAAAGTGACGTTTCTGTGCCGCAAAGTGACCTTTCTGTGCCGCAAAGTTCTTTTCTGCACAGTTGACTACCTCATTCTGAGTAACGTTATATTCTGTTTACATCCGTGGACTACCGCATTCTGAGTAACGTTATATTCTGTTTACATCCGTGGTTAAACTTTAGACAAATATATAACCTATAAGACAATTATTATATTTAACTATAGCATAGAAACTAAATTATGGATGTTACAACTGTTTTATTTTACAATTTTATTCTTATTAAACATTTTATATTTATCAAATAACCAATAAGGATTTAGCAACCTGTGCAAGAGACGTCGAATGAAGTAGGTTTTGTGTAAATCCGTGACTGCATAAATATAATATCAATAATGTGTAATAATTGTTTAAATTTAAACAAATTAAGGCAGTGCATTAATTTTTTAACTGATTTCTGTGTAATTTATTTAGGTATAAGGAATTTAAATTGATTAGTAGGTATTAATTAAATACAGTTTAAAATTTATCACATATAGGTACCTATTATAATTAATCGTCGTTTGGATATTGTGATTTTTATAAATAACCAATAAGGATTTAGCAACCTGTGCAAGAGACGTCGAATGAAGTAGGTTTTGTGTAAATCCGTGACTGCATAAATATAATGTCAATAATGTGTAATAATTGTTTACATTTAAACAAATTAAGGCAGTGCATTAATTTTTTAACTGATTTCTGTGTAATTTATTTAGGTATAAGGAATTTAAATTGATTAGTAGGTATTAATTAAATACAGTTTAAAATTTATCACATAGGTACCTATTATAATTAATCGTCGTTTGGATATTGTGATTTTTATTTTTAGGAAAAACTGTGCTTGTAGAAAAAGTATAGTGTGAAACACGTGCAGAAAGATAATTTCACACTCGTTTGAATTGCGGCACTCGCTTGCGCTCGTACCGCAACTTTTCAAACTCGTGAGAAATTAGTATCTTTCTGCACTTGTTGCACAATATACTATTTCCTAACTAGTGCGGAAAGTGATACTTTCACGCACGAGACTGCCGTTGGCCCGAACGACGCGATGGCGGAATTCAGGCAAGCAGTCGAGTGCGGGGAAGACACTTTCCGCATGAGTTAGGAACAATATTTTTCTAGGGCCGTACGTTTGGAAAAAAAGCCACAAAAATAGAGTCATATCAATTTTTATTTAGGAGTGAAAATACACAAATTAATTCTTTGACAAGGTTGTCAAAACCAAACTTTCAATATAATGGGTTACCACGACGACGATATTGGTTTCCATGACGACTATTCAAAACCATTGTAATTTTCTACTGACCTGACTTTTAAATATTATGTCAAAATAATTTTATTTCATCGAATTATCAGTAGTAATTGCACAAGAGCTCTAAAATTCTATATTAATTTTAGAGATCGAGTGCAATTTGTTGTGATTATTTCATGAATAAAACTGTTCAAAACCAAAATTTTATTGTAATTTATTTATGTAAGTACAAATTAGTACAATGATACACACAGTTGTTATAAATATGTATTTGAAGGTTGAAAGTCATCACTTTTATAATTTTTAAAACATTTGTCATTAATGTCACTGAATGTATTTTTTCGTAGCAACGAAGGGCATCTGACGTAATATGCTTGACGACGGCCAATTATCAAAAAATTTATCAGTTTAATTCAGATTTCTGTAGCTTTCTATTGGTCAGAATCTCCTATGAATGAAATAATCAGTAGTAATTGCACAAGAGCTCTAAAATTATTGAATTTTTCCCGAGTGACACTTTGACAGTTTTAATTTCATGAGTCGAAGGTGAGTGAAATTATATTAAAGTATCACGAGGGCCAAAACTCTATATTAATTTTACAGATCGAGTCCAATTTGTTGCGATTATTTCATGAATAAAACTGTTCAAAACCAAAATGTTATTGTAATTTATTTATGTAAGTAACAATTAGTACAATTAAACACAGAATGGTTACAAGTAATTGACGGTTGGAAGTCATCACTGTTATAATTTTTAAAACATTAATTGTCATTAATGTCACTGAATGTATTTTTTCGTAGCAACGAAGGGCATCTGACGTAATATACTTGACGACAGGAAATTATCAAAAATTATCAGCTTAATGAATGATGAATGTCGACATATTAACTATAAGTGAAACTAAGAAAAAGGGAAATGGCATAGAGGAAATCGGAGATATAATACACATATGGAGTGGAGTTGATAAAGATAGAAGAGCGAAAGCAGGAGTAGGAATTCTTATTAAGAAAAAGTATAAAAGGAACATCAAATCGTGGGAGCCCATAAATGAAAGAATTATAAAAGTCCATATGACCTTATTCGGTAGAGATATAGTGGTATTAGGAGTATATGGTCCAACAGATGACAGTAATATCAAGGAAAAGGAAAACTTCATGGATACGCTACAAGGTGAAATCATAAAGGTCAAAAAAAGGGAAGAAATAATCATCGCAGGAGATCTGAATGGCAGAGTTGGGAAAAAAGAAAATGACCAAACAATTGGAAGATTTGGAGAAGACGTTGGAAACGACAATGGAGAAAGACTTACAGAACTATGTGAGATGAACGGCCTCAGAATCACCAACGGCTTTTTTGAACATAAAGACATTCACAAGTACACATGGACTCAAGAAACAAGAAACCTTAAGTCGATAATAGATTACGTCATACTGAAGAAAGAAACCACAATGCGAATAAGAGACGTAAGAGTACAAAGAGGAGCTTAGTGGCAGCGACCATAGACTATTGATAGCAAGATTAGAACTACCACGGGTACACCAAAGTGCACAGAGTAACCAAGAACCACATAAAGAATTACCAACAGAAAAAAGACTGAAGATACACTTATTTCAGGACGACTCCATAAGAAACTTGTACCAAAGAAGATTAGATCAGAAGCTAGTGGAATTTAGTTTTGAGGAGAATATCAGCAGTACATACGAACACATAAGAGAAAGCATAATACAAGCAGGTCTGGAAGCGCTAGGAGAAATAGAAAATACAAGAGATAAAAATTACAAATGGGAATTCCACGAAGACACCTTAGAGAAAATAAAAGAAAAAAAGAACTATACCATAAATACCTAAGCACAAAAGATCCACAAGACCTCCGTAAATATAGAGATAAGAACAGAGAAGTTAGGGCTATTACAACGAAAGAAAAAAATGAACAATGGGAAAGGTCATGTAGAAGTATAGAACAGAATATGGGAGGAACAAGAAGTTCAGAAGCCTGGAAAATTGTGAAATCATTACGAACTAACAGGAAAGAGAAAACTTTTATACAATACATACCAGACGACGAGTGGGAGAACCACTATAAAAATCTACTGATAGAGCAAAGACCAGAATTCAGCATCGATGGAGACGAACAAAAAATAATGACCACAGAGGAAGAAAAAATAGTCATAACAGACAAAGAGATGAAAGAAGCAATAAATTCCATGAAGAACAATAAAGCTGGAGGACCAGGAGGAATTGTGGCGGAACTAATCAAATACGGAACACAGAAATTAAGAAGAATGATATGCCGAATCATGGAAAGAGCAATAAATGGAGAGGACATCCCTAAACAATGGTAGGAAGCCTACATAACATCGATATACAAAAAAGGTAACAGAAAAGATTGCGAAAATTACAGGGGGATAAACGTCATCGCTACAATGGGAAGACTGTATGGCAGGATCCTCAGGAACAAAATAGAGAAAAATATAGAAGGTAAAATCGGAGAAGAACAAGCAGGTTTTACAGCAGGGAAATCATGTCTAGATCATATCTATACAATACAACAGACAATAGAGAAAAAAAGAGCTAAGAACAAAGATGTACACATGGCGTTTATAGACCTTAGGAAGGCATACGACATCGTGTCAAGGAAAGAACTGTACAAAGCAATGACTAAAATAGGGTTACCACCTAACCTAACACAAGCAATCAAAAACATGTACAGTGGAAATGAAGTAAATATAAAAATCGGAAACAAGGTAGTTGCTAACTTCAAAACAACAAAAGGATTACTACAGGGATGCCCAACGTCACCGACTCTATTTAAAATATTTTTAGAACACGCACTAACAACATGGAAGACAAAGTGTAGGGGTATGGGACTACCGATAAGGGACGATTATCTCTACACATTGTGTTTCGCAGACGATCAGGTGGTGATGGCTCAAGATGAAGAGGATATCAGTTACATGGTAAGAAAACTAAAAGAGGAATACAAAAAGGTGGGCCTGGAAATAAATATGAAGAAAATGGAATACTTAGTAATATCGGAAGAAGACGTAAAAAACTTAGAAGTAGAAGAACAAGTTGAAATAAAAGGAACGAAGAATTTTAAATATTTGGGCTTTATAATGTCGAAAAGCGGAACAACAGAAGCAGAAATAAAAAGTAGATTGGGACAAACAAGATCTTGCATCAGACAACTCCATAATGTAATCTGGAATAAAAACATCAAGGGAAAAACAAAAAGAATGATATACCAAACAATAGGAAGAAGCATCATGACATATGCCGCAGAAATTTGGGTCATAAACAAAAAAACCCAAAAAAGCATTCTGGCAACCGAAATGGAATACTGGAGAAGATGCTGTGGTCTCACCAGAAGAGACAGAATAACAAATGAGGAGATAAGGAGAAGAATGCAAGTGGAAAAAGATGCCCTGCAATATATAGACGAGAGAAGACTGAAATGGTACGGCCACGTACGCAGAGCAGAAAACACTTGGATAAACAAGGTTGCAGAATGGAGCCCAAGAGGAACGAGAAGAAGAGGACGACCTAGAAGATCTTGGAAAAATGAAGTCGACGAAGCCATGTCTAAGAAAGGATTGGAAGACGGAGACTGGGAAGATCGAAAAAAATGGAAGTCCTGGCTGACGGAAGGGAAACGGCATTAGCTGTAGACAACCCTTTATATATATATATATATATATATATATATATATATATATATATATATATATATATATATATATATATATATATATATATATATATATATATATATATATATATATATCAGCTTAATTCAGATTTCTGTAGCTTTCTATTAGTCAGAATCTCCTATGAATGAAATAATCGCGCTAATTTCATTAACACATGAACAGAATAAGATAAATTTGAAATAAATTAGTAAATAATATCTAAATATTAGTTTATTGCATGTATTATAATATATTATAATGCCCTATTACAAGGTATTTTACTTTCGCGCACGCCGCGCGCCGCCTTTATTATTTTTTTTAATATTACAACCAATAATGTTTCAAATTCAAATTGAGTTAGTTCTAAATTTGCCGCTTATTTGCCGCTAATTAGTTGTGAAAAAATTAATTCTGTCGTTTTATTATTTTTTTTAATATCCGTTGTTTCGCTAACTTCATAATATGAACTTAGCGAATAATGTGTAAAATTCAAATGGAATGGAGCGGTTGACAAATTTGCCGCTTATTTGCTGCTAATTAGTTGCGGAAAAATTAATTTTGCCGCGTTATGTTTTTTGTTATGTCTTTCGCTAACTTACAGGCTGGGCACAGGAATTAGTGCGAGGAAGCCCAATTACTCGTTTATCGTAACAGATATGAAATAAAGTTATTTAGATAAAGTTATTTAGTAAAAGGGCACAGATCATAATTTAAAAACCTTTTCAAATATACAGCACCCGTAGTGACAGGGAGTCACAAACTTATGTTGTTGTTTTAATGAAATACCCTGTATATTTTTTACATTTCTGGATTTTTCTCTATATAAAATCTTCCTAAAAATATATGATTTTGTAATAATATACGAAGTAGTCTAAAAGATTATTACGTTTTTTTGTTAATTTCGTAGCATTATTCAAATCCATAGAATTGTAGTGTTTTGACATAAAAATTTCAATTTATTTTCAAACAATTTCTAATATAGTCTACTATTGTTGTACATTATTAATATACAGGGTTGCGAGAAAGTCTTTCATATTTTCTCGGAAACCGCTAGAACGATTTTTATAGAGTTTGGTGGGTAAGGGTCTTTTAATGCGGCCGATATTATAGTGGTAATTACATTGTTGTTAAATTGTCCGTTTTTCTGGAAATCTACTGAACTTTCTTATTTCAAATGGAACACTCTGTATATTTTTTAAGTTTTGGAATCCTTCACGGATACTGATTATTTTACATATAATATACCCTATACCTAAATGCCATAATTTCGGAGTTGTTGCTACATTTATTAAAAAAAAATTAAACAATTTATAAAAATCAATTTTTTCGGCCCGGCTAGACATTATTTTAGGTTCTTTAGATCAGTGGGAACAAAAAAGGTCTTTTGTAATTTTCCACTAAAGTTAATCGTTTTCGAGTTATAAACAATTTGAGGTACTAGTACACTTAAGAAGAGCAAAAATAAGCATTTTTCAAGATTTTTTTCTCAGAACCTTTTTTAAAAATGAAAAAACTTTTTACATATTAATATCTAACTCTTAGAGAATACAAAAATTTATCTTTTTTCATTTATGCACGTACACTAATATTGTAGAGGGAACCAAAGTCGAGGCCTCGAAAAAAAGTAGTTCCGATGCGGACAGTTAATCTCAGGATTGGGATCTCTGAAACAAAACACTCGTATGGTATTTGAAAAAGGAAGGTTTCTTACGAAAAAATTTACCACTGTTTTTACCAAAAATTTTACGGAAATTTGGAAAATTTTTGTGAAAAAATCGCCTGTTTTTCTTCAGTTTTTCATGGTTATAAAAGTTAATTTTTTATTTTTTGGTCAAATTGTGGTAAATTGTCACGTAGTGTAGGAAACAGAGGTTGAACCTTGCAAAATGGACACAAGTCCGGTTTTATTTTTTTCTGGTATATCAAGGGGTGCTTATTATGAAACTCACTTTTTCCTAAAAAAAATTCGCCCCGCAACCCCATTTAAAGGGGGTAATTTGTGGTTTTTGCAGACCGTAGCCTTTCCTGTACCTTTTGCAAAAAATTTCTTTTATAGAAATATGAAGAGGACTATATTTTCTACGATTTATTTTTCAACAGTATATGTCTATCACCCACCCTCTAGTGGGGGTAAGGCCGAAGGCCCCAAAGTTGACAAGTTTTTAAAAAAGATTTATTTATTTATTTTATTTATTTATTTATTTATTTAGTACCCAAATAACAGTACTGGACCAATTACAATCTGGGTTAGTGTATTAAGCGTATTAGTAAATTTACCGTTTACAGATCATAAACATAACAACAAAACAGTATAAAATACATAGACTACATAAACGCCGTTTATATGTAAGTGTGTGAAAAAACTCAAAATGAGAAAAACACACTCACATACGAACAACGACGAACAAAAACTTATAAAGTAATTAAAGAAAAACAGAAAATACATAGTATGTAAAACAATTAAATACAAAAATACAGAATAAATATATAATATAACAGCAAGATGCTAAAAAGTGACTGGTTGCAACCTAATATCGTTAGCAGTATTCTTAATGATGCGTAAATTAGAATTGAAGATGTCAAAGAGATCAGAGTTCGCATTGTAGTGAGCTTGCATTTGTACTAGGGGTGGCTGCACCAAAATATTTGATCTGGCTCTGTTAACATAAAACGTTTGTGAAGTACGAGAAGCAACACGTGGTACGTGGAGATTAAGAAGTTGCAATAACTCAGGAGTATTTACTTGATTGTTAATAATTTTAAATAAAAAGCATAAAGATTGAGTTATTCTACGACGCTGAAGACTTTGCATCTTAAATTTATCGAGAAGTAGCTCTTCAGAAAATCCCCTAGCAGGATAAATGCCAGTGGATTTAAAGTGCATACTTTTTAAAAACCGCCTCTGTACTGATTCCAAAACAGTTGTGTGATTTTGATAAATTGGAGACCAAACTATCGATGCATAATCGAGTTTGGGGAGAACAAGAGATGAATATAAAAATTTGCAAGTGTCAATATCGGTAAGTTCTTTCGCATTTCGTAAAATGAAACCTAGAGTACTAAACGCACCCGCAACGATATTAGTGATGTGTGGAACAAATGATAGTCTGCAGTCAAATATGACCCCCAGGTCCTTAACAGAGCTGGGGCGACAAATGGAAGTATTATGTATATGATAATCGTAGTGTGTTGGAGAAGGGCTTCTAGAAAAAGACATAACATTACATTTAGACGCATTTAGCTGCAAACAATTAGTGTCACACCATATACTGATTTTATTTAAATTTTCTTGAAGTCTAATGCAATCGGAGGGTGACTTAATTTCAAAAAATAATTTTAAATCGTCCGCATAAATTAGTGAATGAACATCTAGGTCATCAACAATATCATTAACGAATATCACAAACAGTAGCGGCCCTACAATTGAACCTTGAGGTACTCCGGATAACTGAGGAAAAGGGGTTGATTTAAAACCTCTAATTTGTGTATATTGCCATCGATCTGTAAAATAAGAGTTAAATAATTGTAACAGCGTAGGTGTGATTGAAATAGAACTGAGCTTATTCAGTAGAATTTTATGACTTAAGCGGTCAAAAGCTTTGGAAAAGTCAGTGTATATGACGTCGACTTGAGCATTTCTGTCTAATGCTTTACACAGGAATTGAGTGATATTAACAAGATTTGTTAAAGTAGATTTACCACTGATAAATCCGTGCTGTTGGGGAACTATGAATGGTGAAATGTGGGTGTAAAGGTGTTTGTTTATACATATCTCGAAAATTTTACTAAAGTTGGATATGATAGCAATAGGCCTATAGTTTTGGATAGAAGTTCGATTTTCTTTCTTAAACACAGGGACAATTTTAGAAACTTTCCATTGTGTGGGAAAGACCGAAGTGGATAATATGCAGTTAAATAAAGTACACAGAGGAGTTGAAAATACGTGGGCACAATCTTTTATGAGAAATGCAGGAATATTATCTGGTCCCATCGTCATGTTCGGCTTAATCTTCCTTATGGCCTGTTCAATTTCAGATTTTGTAAAAGCGGGAATGTGCAATTGTTCGGCAATATATGTATTTAATTTGGGAGTGATATGGTCGGGAGGAGAAATATCGGTGTATGACTTTGAGAAGAAATCGGCAAATGATGAGGCAATATCCTGTGAAGTCTCTAGCTTTATATTATTATACGACATAGTTTCAGGAATAGAACAATTTGTTTTCTTGGAGTTTATGAACGACCAAAAGCTACGAGGATCTTGTTTAAGATTGAGTTCTAGTTGAGACACATAACGCTTGTATATTATTTGATTAAAGTATTTGAATTCTGAACGAATTCTCTTGAATTTAGTGTAATTTTGAATATTACGAGATTTTTTGTACGCGTTCCAAGCTCTATTTTTAGTATTCAGAAGATTAATCAGATCACCATTGAACCAAAACGGATAACGTTTAGTTTACTTCTTTTTAAGAGGAATATGTTTAGAGAAGATGCTGTGAATATACTGATAAAAGGCATTTAGGTTGCTGTTGATATCAAGATCAGTGGAAAGAAAAGACCAGTCAGATAAATAGAGTTCATTATAAAGTTCTATAAAGTTGGCTCTCTTAAAGTTAAAATTCTGCTTACTGTCGATTTTGATTTCATTAAATTCTTTTTTAATACTAAAATCAATGATGAGCGGTGGATGATGGTTATCCATGGGAACAACATAGTCAATTGCCTGATATACGTTACAAAATATATTAGAAAATACCAAATCTAGGATTCGTTCATTATGATTAATTACATGATTATATTGCGATAGATTAAAGAAATTTGCAACATTCTGCACGGCCACTGATTTACCGGTAGTAATGCCTTGAGTATATTCCGGTATATTAAAATCACCCAAGACTAATACTGTTTCGTTAAAAAGGCATTCAACTGTTTCTAAACACTCTAGGAATAATTCTAGTTCAGCTAGAGGTGTTTGCGGAGGTATATATACTAACACGAGATAAAAAACTATTTTCTTTGATACAACTTTGCTTATGACTACATCAATTAATTTGACTTCAGCAATAGCAGCACATATAGAGTAGACATCAATAGGAATAACATTTAATGCTTTATTAACTGCTAATAGTACACCTCCACCTCTAGTTGTCCCAGTGGCTAAAAAGTCCCGATCTGAACGAATCACAGTAAACAATTCAGGATCAAAAAGTTCCGAATCATACACACTAGAATTTAACCAAGTTTCAGTGAACGCAAAAATTTTATGGGTACCAGGAACGGAGCCGTGGTTAGTGTAAACCAATTGAGTCCGACCTAGCAAACTGCGACAGTTTTGGTAATATACTTCAATATTTAGTTTTGGGCTTCCATTATTCTTCACCTGGGGCTTAATAAATTGTTTCTGTGGTTGCTATTTAATGTCAAGTATATTAGCCTTAAATGAGTCCAGCGTATGCTTGAATACATGACATGAGGATTTATCCCATGTTGCATGGTCAGTATTAATCGTCTGAACTCCATCACGTTTGTTATAATTAACACAGTTTATACATTTTAAATCAGTAGACTTACATTCAGAGACTTGATGACTTAAAGAACATTTTGGACAGACTACTTGATTTGCTTGACAATTATTTGCGAAGTGATGAAAACCGCAGCATTTGAAACATCGCCTAACCTCCACAGCATCATATACTCTACAATAATCATAACCCACAACAACATGCTCATAATTTAAAAGACGATGATAGGTAGCCAGATCTACTTGAAGTATAGCTTGAAATACATTTTGATTTTTCTTTAAGGGACTGACCGATATTACATCACAAACGCAGTCACTTGATAGCACGCTATGATTTTGCTCTTTAAGCATATTTAACAGGATAACTTTATCTAAATTTTCAGAAATACCGACAATACGTACACGAGGATTAAGAGGAGAAATTACTTTAATATTATATTTATTGTTCATTGTAGAGTTCATTAAATCTTGAAATTTCGAATCGTTACCACAATGGATCGCTATACCGCCTTTGTTGATTTCTTTTACTTGTGTAACCTGGATATTTTCTTTAATAGGATCAATTTTACGGATTAACTCGGATTTGGTAGAAGAAGAAGATTGTTTTGGATCTTTGGGTGTAATTAGCACAGTAGGAGCTTTCTGGAATACTTTCGCAAACGACAATTCAGGCGAGCTGCACGAAGGTCTTGGGACATCAGGAATTTGATCTTTTAACATTTTTAGCATCTCGTCTTTGAATGATTTAAACATCACATCGATCTTCTTTGCCATTAGATCTGGAAAACTGTTTAATTGCGTCATAACAGCAGCGACAGACTTCTCAACTACTTCACAATTACCATTGCAGAAATCACACAAGAAAAAGACATTGTCTTTCTTGGAGAGAAATCGGAATTCAGAGTCCGATAAATTAGCACAAGGTCCATGAAACCAGCGACCACAGGGTCCTTCACAGCCAATTAAATGAGAGTCTTTTTTATACGTTTTACACTTGGCACAATCCGACATTCTGATCAGACTTGCTTATATGCAGGACATAAATTAGGAATAAACTGTTTTAAGATCCTGGCCTAACATCAAAGTTGTTATTATTTTTTGCTGGACACTACTCGATAAGATAAAACAACTTGATCAAAGCCAATGAAGATATGAAAGCCAGACATGCAGTTTTGAGACAAAATTCACAAATTCTGTTTACAATAGTGTGTATAGAAAGTTCAAAACTTACGGTAAGCAAAGACACAGAATTTTCCACGTACACTATACCCACAAAGATGTTTTAAAAAAAATATTTTTCCCTAACTTTATTGGAAATTAAGAAGTAATCCTGCGGCAATTATTTACAAATAAATTGCTGATTTTTTGGTATAGGTTTCACTTCTTTAATTACAGAGTGTTACATTTTAAAAAACCCCTTTTTATACCATCTGAACTGTTTATGCTAGATTAAAAAGAGTTTCAGCGATTACCCATGTACTGGTGCTATTTACAAACTTGTACAATGCACCCCCATTTTTCCCCGGAACCACCCCAAAAAAAGGAAGAATTAATAAAGAAAGTGATTTTCTTGGAATCATTCACACACAATGCCCTTTATTAATATGCTTCATATATTATTTTGTGTACGTTATTATTACCCATGCATGGACACCAAAAGCGATTTCCTAGTGCAACCCTGTAGCCAAAAAATAAATAAAATGGGGGTTGAAAAAAAATTTTTTTTTGCTTTTTGATCCATATAGGCATATGCTTCATCAATAGTGTTTTTCAAAAAAATATATGGTTATTGCAACATCCCTGCGAAAACCACCCCTATCCTTGAAATTATACTGCAGAAACTACCCCAATTCCTTGGCGAGCATGTTTTTACGATTTTCTCATTACATTTCTCAAACTTATACAAGGTTAAAGACCACTATTTACTCTAAAAATTGGTTCCTATTAATTTTTTTCATATAAGCAACCGTTGGCGGGCTCCAGTTTTTGTTCTTTTTTTGTCACCTATTCGTTTTAATAATAAAGTATTTGTGTAAAATAAAACAACACAGTGTAACCTACAAATTATGACCTAAGCACATTTTACATTCTTTGCGCCCCAAAGCCACAGTGGTGGCCCAAAACCAATTTTTGCATATTTTCGCCACCTACACGCATTTTATTGCATTAATGCTACTTTAATAGCACAATATTCACCCTTAAGTGGTCGCTAAGCAGTGGCGGATCCAGGGAGGGGTGATGGGGCGATCCCCCCTTTCAAACCAAGTGATATATTTAAAAATTATAAAAATATTTATCTATTGTTATAGAAATACTTATGATATATTATTATTTTTATAAGAACGGAGTACTTTTTATGCTTTAGCGACAGTGGCGGATCCAGCATCGTTAAGAGGGGGGTGCCAATTGGCTAAATTTCTATAAAACTAAATGAATATTTTTATAATCTTTAAATATAATATCACTTGGTTTAAGAGCGGGGGGGAGTAATCGCCCCCATCACCCCTCCCTGGATCCGCTACTGCTTAGCGACCACTTAATATTGTGCTATTAAGGTAGCATTATTGCAATAAAATGCGTGTAGGTGGCGAAAATATGTAAAAATTCATTTTGGGCCACCACTGTGGCTTTGGGGTGTAAAGAATTTAAAATGTGCATAGGTCATAATTTGTAGGTTACACTGTGTTGTTTTATTTTACATAGGTACTTTGTCAATAAAACGAACAGGTGACAAAATGAAAAAGACAGATGAAAAAAAAAACAAAAACTGGAGCCCCGCCAAAGCATATCTGAGGTTTACAGCGCCACTGTGTCGTAACGGTTGCTTATACGAAAAAAATGAATCGGACCTAATTTTTAGAGTAAATAGTGGTCTTTAACCTTGTATAAGTTTTGTTTAAAAGGGGAATGAGAAAATCGTAAAAACATGCTCGTCAAGGGATAGGGGTAGATTCTGCAGTATATTTTCAAGGATAGGGGTGATTTCCGCAGGGATGTTGCAATAACCATATATATTTTTGAAAAACACTATTAATGAAGCATATGCCCATATGGACCAAAAAGTAAAAAAAAAATTTTTAACCCCCCATTTTATATATTTTTTTTGGCTACAGGGCTTGCACTAGGAAATCGCTTTTGGTGTCCATACAAGGGTAATAATAACGTATTAATAAAGGGCATTGTGTGCAAAGGATTCCAGGAAAAGTTCTTTATTGATTCTTCTTTTTTTGGTGGTTCCGGGGAAAAATGGGGGTGCATTATACAAATTTGTTAATAGCACCAGTACATAGGTAATCGCTGAAAGTCTTTCTACTTTATCATAAACGGTTTAGGTGGTATAAAAAGGGTTTTTTTTAAATGTAACACCCTGTAATTAAAAAAAGGGTAATTGCCCTTAAGTGAAACCTATAACTATACTATAAAGATAAAGATGGAAAAGAAACAAGAGAAAAGAACAAAATCCCAAAAGTTACACAAACATTTTACCGTGATTTATATTCCTCAAACAAAGACCCAGATAACACTGCAAAGGAAAATCTTAAGAAAAAGATAATAAATGTCAACTCAGAAGTACTTCCTAATATAGAATCCTTCGAAATAAAACAAGCTATGGCACAACTAAAGAACAATAAGGCTCCGGGCCCAGGTGGAATACTTGCCGAAATGTTAAAGGAGGGGAGTGAAATTATTCTCGAAGAATTGAAAAATCTTTTCAACGAATGCCTTCACAAAGGGGAAGTCCTAGATGATTGGAAAAAAGTTTAACAATAATTCTCTTCAAAAAAGGAGACAGGGGAGATGTGAAGAACTATAGGCCAATTTCCCTGTTGTCCCAAATGTACAAACTGTTTATGAGAGTAATAACTAATAGGTTATCGTCGAAGCTTGATAGCTATCAACCGGTAGAGCAGGCAGGATTCCGAAAGGGTTACATTACAGCGGATTATCTTCTTACAGTCAGAACGCTAATAGAGAAAGACAATGAATATCACTTGAACTTATACATTGGCTACGTTGATTATGAAAAGGCATTCGACTCCATAGAACTTTGGGCAATGAAAAGAGCTATGAACAACTGCAGGATAGATTCTCGATATAGAATGCTCATACATAATATTTATAAGAAAGCTACAATGAAAATACAAATAGATGAGAAAACCAAAGCTATACCAATCAACAGAGGAGTTCGCCAGGGAGACGTTATTTCACCAAAGCTGCTCACACTGGGACTTGAAGACGTGTTCCAAGACATTAAGTGGGTAGATAATGGAATAAATGTTAATGCAAGAAAACTGAGTCATTTGAGATATGCTGACGACATTGTAATATTCGCTACAAGTTTCGAAGAATTACAGACCATAATGACGCAACTATTTCAAGCTTCGGAAAAGGTTAGGTCTTAAGATAAACTTGGAAAAAACCATTACAAAAATAACGTTGAATGACATAGATTTAGAAACAGTAAGCGAATACATCTACCTGGGACAGATAATGAAAGTTAACAAAGAAAATCGAACTGCCGAAATTACTAGAAGAATAAGGTTAGCATGGGCAGGATTTGAAAAACTGAGTTGGATCTTGAAAAAAATTAAAATAGAACAATATTTGAGAACCAGAGTTTACGATCAGTGTATCCTCCCTATACTTATGTATGGTTTACAGATGTGGACACTCACCAAGGCCAATATGGATAAAATAGTAAAGGCACAGAGAGCGATGGAAAGATCAATACACGGGATGAGGCTCTTAGACAAAAAAACAAATGCATGGATTAGAAGCAAAACCAAAGTAAAAGACGCAGGAGAACATGCTGCCAAATTAAAATGGAGCTTCGCAGGACACAATAACTGTGAGACCGTGGTTAGGAAGAAGAAGTAGAGGAAGGCCACAAATGAGATGGGCCGATGTCAAAAGAAGTTTGGAGGACACAACTGGAAACAGGTGGCGCAATATAGACAACATTGGATTGAATTGGGAGAGGCCTAAGTCCAAAGTTGGATTACTGAAGGCTGAAGAAGAAGAAGAAGAAGAAGAAGAAGAAGAACCCTATACCAAAAATCAGTCAGTTATTTGTGAATAATTGCCGCAGGATTTCTTCTAATTTTCATTACAGTTAGGGAAAAATAATTTTTTTTTTAAAAACATCTTAAAAACTTGTCAACTTTGGGGCCCCACCTCCACTAAACGGTGGGTGATAGACATATGCTGTTGGGAAATAAATCGTAGAATATAGTCCTCTTCATATTTCTATAAAAGAAATTTTTTGCAAAAGGTACAGGAAGGGCTACGTTCCTCAAAAACCACCAATTACCCCCTTTTAAGGGGTGAAAAGGGGGGTTCCTGGGCGAATTTTTTTAAGAAAAAGTTAGTTTTACAATAAGCCCACAACTTGTGGACCATTACTAGATGTGTTCCGCTGCATGTGTTGGGAGTAGAAAGAAAATAACTATATGAGAGGAGAAACCTTGAGGTCACTATGGCCGAGAGAAGACAGGAAAGAGAAAGGTCAATTAAAAGATGGCAGGAAGAATGGAACAACACGGAGCATGTGGCACAGTGGGCAAAGATGCTGCTCCCTAACTTGAAAGATTGGATGGACTGTGGTCACAGACGACTGGATTATTTCCTGACGCAGGTGCTCACAGGACACGGGTGTTTTAGAGCCTACCTCTCTAGGTTTGGAAAGGCTGACACTGATGAATGTCTATACTGTGGACACCCGGACACCGTTATACATACGATGCTAGAGTGCAACAGATGGATAATAGAAAGGAACAAAATGGAAAGAGAGTCAAGTGTGAATTTTGTGACAGTGCGAGAAATGATTGAGAGAATGACTGAAAATAAATCTGGTTGGACTAGTGTACACAACTATATCCGTGTAGTGATCAAGAAGAAAGAAGAGGCAACATAATTTTGAGATCAAAAAAAGGGGGAAACGGGGAAAGGAAGCGCATCCTTGCTTACAGTCTGTGGATAAATGAAGGTAAAGTACTTCGGAAGCGATGTCGACCTTGCAGCGGCCATTCCGCTTTCGGAGCGCTGGATGACAGAGAAGGGTCTGGTTTAGCATGTAGGCAATCGGCGTAGCCTCGGCGACGAGAGAACGTTTTTAAAGTATCTCGGGAACTATCGCTGGGGCTACGAAGAATGAATCCTGCACTAAGGTCAGTCAGGCGGCGTTCTGGACTGAGATGTCTTTTGAAGATTTCAGACCCCCCTCTTTAAAGATGAAAAAAAATCTCATAATAAGCACCCCTTGATATACCAGAAAAAAAAATAAAACCGGACTTGTGTACATTTTGCAAGGTTCAACTTCTGTTTCCTACACTAACGTAAGAAACCTTCCTTTTTCAAATGCAGTTCGATTTTTTTGTTTCAGATATCCCAATCCTGAGATTAACTACTGCCCGCCATCATTTTTCGAGGCCTCGATTTTTGCGCCCTCTACAATATTAGTGTACGTGTATAAATGAAAAGAGATAGATTTTTTGTACTCTGTAAGAGTTAGATTTTAATATGTAAAAAGTTTTATGTTCATTTTTAATATCTGAGAAAAAAAATTTGAAAAAAATGATTATTTTTGGTCTTTTAAGACAAGTAAAAAAGATAATTTTTAAAATTACAAACTACCTAAATTCAAGATCGAACCTTCTTATATCAGATACCTATAAGAATTTTTGGCACGTTTTATTCTAAAATATTATTTTTTTAATTCCTAATGAAGCGCATATGAGAGAACGGGCGATTGGGCT